>NW_007246209.1:0-15858 GCF_000164805.1 Carlito syrichta | reverse complement strand
GGCTTCTGCACTAGACAGAGTCCAGTCTCTTTCTTTCTCCCCCCCTTTTCTTTCTTTCTCTTTATTTCTCCAGAATAATCGCCAATGCTGCCACACCTCCGAGGGACCCCCTTAATCTCTCTGCAGGGGCTGCCCCCCTGCATACATATTCTTATTGCAGCACTATTCACAATAGCAAAAACAGGGAACCAACCGTGCTGCCCATCAAAACTGGTCTGGATTAAAACATTGTGGTACATACACACGATGGAATATTATGCAGCCATAAGGAAGGACAAACATTTGGACTTCGCTGTAACTTGAATGGACTTAGAGTCTATCGTACTCAGTGCTCTATCACAGAGACAAAGAACAGAGTACCACATGTTCACACTCATAACCCAACCCTGAACATTGACTCTAATACTATAAGAAGGGGAGTGGCAGTAGCAGGATACTGCCAGGGTGGGGGTGGGGAGGGAACACAACATCAACAAGGGTACCTGATCTCAAACCAGGCAGGGTGCGGACTGAGGGGAGGCCCAAACCTTACCTGTATGATGACCACTTGTATACTTCATCCTGAATTGTACCCCACATCTTTAAAATAAAAAAGAAAAATTTGGAAATTGCCTTACAACCCTCCTAGAAACAATGGCCCATAGCAACAGCACCCTTTGCAACAATGTACTCTCAATAGTGCTATTAGCAACAATCCCCTAGACCAGGGGTATCCAACCCCCAGGCCACTGGGCCACACAGCAGGAGGTGAGTGGCAGGTTAGCCAGGGAAGCTTCCTCCATGTTTACAGCCACTCCCCATTGCTGGCATTTCTGCCTGAGTTCCACCTCCTGTCAGATCAGCGCTGAAAAGCCTGCTTCCATTACCAACATCCTATCTTTGTGGATCAGGGTTTTCTTCAGTGACAGCAACCAAGATGAGATTACAGAGTAGACTGAACACAAGCAACATTCTTTGGTGTCACTGTCTCCCCTCACCCCCAGATGGGACTGTCTAGTTGTGGGAAAACAGCATCTTCCACCGTAGTTAACAATGCTCTCATCAACAACGTCTTTAGCAATTGTACTTTAGTGAAAATCCCCTTGCCAGCAATGCCCTTTGAAGAAATGCCCTTAACAACAGTGCCTTTACCCACAATCGCCTTAGCAAAAACGCCACTTGCCAACACTTTAGGAACAATGCCCCTAGAAACATTGTCCTTGACAAAAATATACCATATTCTATGCACAATGCTCCAAGAAACAATATACTTAGTAATACTGCTTTCAGCAACAATACTCTTTGTAACAACAGACTTAGAATCAATGCAAGTAGCAATAGTACCATTAGACATCCTATCGATAGCAATTATGCTTTTAGAAAAAATGACTTTCTGCAATTCTCTTACTAACATGACCATAGCAACAAAGGCCCCAGGAACACTTAGAAATAACTTCCTTAGGAACAATGGGCCTTAATATGATGCGAACTGAAACACAACCCTTAGCCACAGTGGCTCTTGGCACACTATCTTTGACAATCACCTCATCAGTAACATCTACCTTAGTAACCACAGCCCTTTGCAACAATGAATTGTAGCAAAAATCATTAGCATGGTGCCCTTAACAACAAAGGCCCTTAGAAACAATGCAGTTACCGTTAATGCACTTAGCAACAGAGGCTTTAGAACAAAATGCTCTTAACAACAGCACTCTTAGCAACCGTGTTCTTGACAACAATGCTTTTAGCTAAAATGGCCCTTTGTAAAATTGCCAGAATGTCCTTATGGAAGATACTCCGAGTAACAGTGTCCTTACTCAGACTTGCTTCAGGAGCAATAACTTTACCAAAATACATTTACAGCAATGCCCCTAGTAACAGTGTCCTTTAGTAACGGTATTCTTAGAAAGAGCGCTCTTAATAGCATTCCCTTAGGAACAATGACCTTTACAGCACTAATGCTCTTAGCAATAATGACTCTCAAAAACAATGTCCTTAAAACAGTAGCCTTAGAAACAGTTACACTTATAGACAATAGCCTTTGACAACAAATGCTGTGAGCAATAATGATGCTCTTAGCCTCCATTTCTTCAGGAACACTCTCCTGAGATAAAATGTCTTCACCACAATGCCTTTAGCAAGAATACATTGAGCCTTAACACCCTTAGAAACACTGTTCTCAGCAACACTGTTCCTTCGCAACCAAGCTCTTAAAGACTCCCTTGGAAACAACGCCCTGGGCAACCCCCTCGGGTCCCCTCCCACGGTGGGAGCTTTTCTGTCCTCTCAGTGAATCCTGGTTTCTCACTAAAAAGAAAAAAGGAAAAGAAAAGAAAAGGAAAGAAACAGTGCCCTTAGTAACAGTGCCTTCTGAAAAAATCATCCTGGCAACAACACACTTTACAAAAACACCTTGCAATAAGGGACTTGACATCAACAGGCTTAGCAAGGATGACTTTTAATAGTAATTATCCCAATGACAGTGTCTTAACATCAAGACCTTTAACATCGAACCCTTAGTTTTAATTCCCCAAACTGCAATGTCTTTAATGACAATTCCCTTGGAACTCCCTAACAACAATACTCTTAGGAACATTGTATTTACCACAAGACATTTAAGTTCAATACCCTTAAGAAGTAACCCTGTCCTTGGTGACAATGCTTTCGGCAGCACTGGCCCTTGGCAATCATTTTTCTTACTTACCAACACTCTTAACAGCAACATTTGTAGTAGCAACACATTTTAAATAAATGAGTTTAGAAACAATGTCATTTTTTTTCCCTTGAGTCAGACTCTTATTCTGTTACTCAAGCTGGAGCACAGTGGCACAATCACAGCCACTGCAGCTTTGATCTATAGAGTTCAAGCAATCCTTCCACCTCAGCCTTCCAAGTGGCTGGAACTATAAGCCTGCACCACCATACCCAGATAATTTTTTAATTTATTGTAGAGATAAGGTCTAACCAGCTTGCCCAGGCTGGTCTTGAACGCTTGGCCTCAGGCAATCCTCTTACCTTCAGCTCACAAAATTCTGGAATTGCAGACATGAGCCACCATGACCAGGAGTAACAATGTTCTTAACGTCTTTTTGGATCATCAACCTTAGCAACAGTGGATCTTAGTATGGATTTTTTTTTTTTTTTTTTTTTATTAATAGTACCTTAGGCAACAATGCCCTAGCAGCAGCATCAATTGCACCACGTCCTAGCAACAACACTCCTGGCAACAGTGGTCCTTTAAAATATTTATGAGGCCGGGCTCGGTGGCTCAAGCTGTAATCCCACACTTTAGGAGGCTGAGGTGAGTGGATTGCCTGAGCCCGTGGGTTCGAGACCTGCCTGGGCAACTTGGCAAGACCTCATCTCTACAATAAAAATAAAAAGTGAGCCGGGTGTGGTAGTGCATGCCTGTAGTTCCAGCTACTTGGAAGGCAGAAGCGGAAGGATCGCCACAGCCCAGCAGGTTGAGGCTGCAGCGGCCGGGAGCAGCCACTGCACTCCAGTCTGGGTGACAGAGTGAGACTCCAACTCAAAAAAAAAAAAAATTCATGCTCAGCAATATTCCTGACAACTTATTTAGAAAGAAGGCCCTTACCATCAGTGATGTCAGTGGCAAAGTGTTTAGAAATAGTGCCATAACAACAGTGCTTTTAACAACACTCTTAGCAACACTGGTCCTCACCAATAATAATACTTCAGCAACAATGCCCTCCACATCAATGCCATTGGCAACAATCTCATTGTCAACAAAAACACCTGGAGACAATTCCCTTAACAACTCTATGAATAAATGCCCTTGGTAACAAGATTAACTGCAATGATGAGCTTTAGTAATAATTACCATTAAAAACAGTTCCTATAGCCACAATGCCCTTCACAACAAAGTCCTTGGTAACGACACACCTAAAAACAGTGCACTTAGCAACAACTACCTTATACCAATGCTTCTAGGAGCATGTTACTTAGCAACGTTGGTCCTTAGCAACAGCATCCTTGGCAACAGCACTCCAAGTCCTAACCCTTAGCAACCATGAGTTACTGCAACATCATGCTTAGCCAGGATGACCCTTGGCAACAACAACCTTAGAAACACCAGGAGAAACAGAATACTTTCTGACAGCAGCTTAGGAATAAGTACTGCAGAATGGAGTCCCTGAAAATTGATGCTTTTAGCAGCAACACTCTTATTAAAAACGGTCTCAGCAACTGTGCCTTCAGCTACTATCTCCTCAGCAAAAACGAGGCTGGCAGTAATTGCTTAGCAACAACGCACTTGACTGAACATGCTCAACCCAGATGCCCTTATGGACAATGGCTTTTAGGAAAAACAGCCTTAGCAACAACACCTTCACATGGGCTTCCTTAACAACCGCCTGCTTAGCAACAAAGTCATGAACATCAATACCCTGGGCTCTTGGTGATAATGCCCTTAGCAACAATTCTTGTTGGTTTTTTTTTTTTGAGTTGGAGTCTCACTCTGTCGCCCAGACTGGAGAGCAGTGGCACGTTCCCGGCCACTGCAGCCTCGGCCTGCTGGGCTCCGGCGATCTTTCCGCCTCAGCCTTCCAAGTAGCTGGAACTACAGGTGTGCACTACCACGCCCGGCTAATTTTTTGATTTATTGTAGAGATGAGGTCTCGCCAAGTTGCCCAGGCGGGTCTCGAACCCGCAGGCTTAGGCAATTCAACTCTCCTCAGCCTCCCAAAGCATGGGATTACAGGCTGAGCCACCGAGCCTGGCTAGGAAATAAATTTTTAAAAATACTATTCATAATGTACAAAACTAAATAAGGATAAGAGAAATTTTATGTTCTGTTCCTGCATTGACAAAAGAAACATTGTGCCTGTGTCAGAAAGCTGGAGTTTAGGACAAAGGAGATTTTGAAAGTAAAAATCCCTGGGACACAGCCCAAACTCCAGGATCAACTTCAGATTTTCAAGGGCTATAAAATAGGTGGGCCTCAAGCCAAGATTTCCCATGAATAAAAGGATCCAGGGCCAGCAAGTCCTCTACGTACGAACCATTAAGTGGTGAACTTTCAAAGATGTGAACCTACGCTCGTATGTCCAACCACATAAGTAGTTCACAAGTCAGGCATAGTCAAGTGCATGCATCCTCTACAAGTGGTTGTGCTTTTGTGTACTGTACAGTACAGCATAGAGCACAGTAGCACCGTATCTTTATTTCAAACCCAGAAGCAACCGTAAAAGCAGCGGTAATGTAGCTGGTACAGTTCAGCTGATTTTGTGAGTCTGGTGCCTAGGCTAACTCTGTTGGACTTACGAACAAACTGGACTTAAGGACGTGCTCTAGGAACTGAACTCATTTGTATGTAGGGGACTTACTGTAGCCATCAACATAGAGGCAAGACCTTCCGCCAACAACAGCTGGGAACTCCTAACTGGAATGACACATTTTGAATAATGGTTTTATGTGCATAGGTCTCTCTGACTGAAAATGGGGCAGAAATTTTAAAAAATACGATTCTACTAAAAAAACATAATGGAACCCATATCTGGGTTCCAGGGGGAAGGACTATGGACTGAGGTTTGTTTCTGAGAGACGAGAAAGTGGAGTTGGAAGGGGGGTCTGGAAGACTCAGGAGGATGAGGGACCTGCTGGGTGAGGGAGGGGCCGTGTTTCCGCCTCCGCCCACTCAGTCCCCTCCCCCACACCCAGTGGCCCTTTGTGACACAGAGGCTCTGCTGTGATGCAGGCCGGGGCTTCTAGTCCGGAAGCCTATGCCCAGCATTCAGTTGCCTGAAGGCAGCAATGGTGTTTAGAAGATGGAGAGTCTTGACTCTCCTCTGAAAAGCATTGGTGCCACATGGCTGAGCCTCAGCCCCGCCCCCTGGGTGACGGATCTCATCCTGACCTTCCTGTGCGGGCTGGGGCTCTTCCTCCTGATACTCCCCTGCCTTGGGAGGGATCCTTCCTTGCCACCACCTAGGACGGGTAGAAACGTCAGGAAGGTAAGGAACCCTCAGGCCAGACGCCACAGAGGATGATTCTCGCTTTTCTCTCTCTGACTGGTGTCCCTTTTCCGAATCCAGCGGAGAGGTTTCTGACTTTAGACATCTCAGGAGAGAACAGAACATCATCCCTCCAGGGACAGGCAGGGTGGGCACTGGGGCTTCTGTCTGAAACTCTCAGCCCCTCCGTGTGGGCTGCGGGAGGCTTCAGGGCAGATCCGGCACCAGGAAGCAGGGACGGAGGGCTGGCTTATGAGATCTCAGCGGGAGACGGGCCTTCCAGCCCAGGTTCTTCAGCCAATTTCCTGGGGCAGGGCCTCGAGGCTCAGCCTTCTGTCCGCTCAGGCTGACCTGAGGGCTGTGCTGAGCCCCTGAGAGCCCCTGATGAGAGACTGGGGCCGCCTCTGGCCTCTTCAGGAAGCAGAATCCCACCCATAGCTCAGAAATGCCTGTGGGTCAGCGTCTGATTCCTGGGCAGAGGAACAGCAACTGAAGACATCCATGGTGACTCTCACGTAGAAAATCCCTCTTTGTGTTTTCCAAGAAGAAAAGCAGAGAGTGTTTTCTATCCACTTTAAGAGAGAATAAAAGGAAAGGACAGTGCTCCGTTAGCAAGATAGAGAAGAGTGTGCCCTTCTGAGCTTGTTGAGGGAGAGGAGAGTGGGGACCGGCCCCAGTCCCCGACACTTTCTTGTCCCTCAGAGTCCAGCGGGGACCAGGGGAAGGCTCAGGAGCAGGAAGAGGAACCGCGCTCTGAAAGGTAAGGCTCGGCCGTTCTGCCCGGGCCGAGAGCTAAAGCGGCCCGGCCAGCCGGCGTCTGAGGGGGCGTCTCCGGTCTCTGGGGAAGTCGGTGGCGGAGGCCTGAGGGGAGGGTCCTGGGAAAGAAGTCAGAACCTGGGATCCCTCTCAGATTTCATGCTGGAATGAAGCCACGCCTGGTCGGGCATGGACGTCGCCCCCGAGGGTTGGTGCCGGGGGACAGAAGACCAGGGACGGCCTGGACCTGGAGGGGGTCCTCTGGGTTCCCGCGGGCAACTCCGCTGGGGCTGCTTCACCTTCGAGACGACCCCTGCCCTTTCTCCCCTTCCCGCCCGCCCCGCCGTTGGGAGGACCCTGGAGGGATGGGGGTGGACTCACTCTATAAATGACGAGGCACCGTCCACCCTGCAACTTGCTCTTGCTGTCAGTGCCACGTGGCCTTGGACGTGGATGCTTGAGCTGCAGAGTCCAGTCCCCCCAGGTCTCCCCTAAAGGGACGTCCACTCAGCCTCCTGTGAAATCTCCATTCCCTCCCTCCCCGCCATAACCGTGTCGTCACCTGATTTCTAGCTGGCAGAGACCGCCTGGGGGAACTGGAGGGAGTCGAGGACCTGATCTCCCTTCTGCAGAGGTGAGGCGTCTTCCCCTGCTCCCCTGCGTCCTTCCCGCCAGAGGCTAGGAGGGGACCCCAGGGCCACAGGGAAGGCTGGAGCTGACCTGGAGGGGGAGACGATGCAGACGGCTGTGTGCATCCATCTCGAAGGCGAGGGGCAGCCGGAGAACGAGAAAGGCAGGGTGTCGGGCAGGGGAGGCGCCCGCCCGTGCCCGCCCTGCCCTCGGGCCCCCCTGCTCTCAGCTGCAGCTTGTGCCTGTGTCTCCTGCAGCCACCTGGGGATGCCCCCTGACAAGGCCGGCTTCCATCGACTCTCACGCCGAGACCCCCCAGGTGAGGTGTGCGAAAAAGCAGCCGCCGGAGCCCCCCGGCCACGCGGGGAGCACGTGGACGACGCTGCTCTCATCCCGCCCGCCTCGGCCTCCCCGGCTCCTCGGACTGAGTGTCCTCTGCCTCTGGCCTCCCTCCCTCCGCCAGCCCCGATGACCCCAGTCTCTGCGGGTTCACACTCATCCCCGACGGCCGCCCCACCCCCAGAGCCTGTGCCTCCCCCAGAATGCTCCTCACCCAGGCCACGTGCGCTTTCCCTTCCCCCGCCACAGCCCCCCGCCTCTACCCTCCGCCCTCGCCCTCCGGACGGCTCCACTGCTCCACGCCTGCCGGACCCCACCCTGACTCTCTCTCACTGCGACACACGCAAGTGTGTGTCGGCTTCACCCATCCTGGCCGTCTCAGACCTTGTTCGCTCAGGCAGTCCCCGCTCTGCCCTCTCCTGGTGGCAGGTGGCTGCCAGAGCCCGGCGCCTCGCCACCTCGCCAGTTTGTGAGTCCCGGCACGAACGTCTCTCCCATGACCCACCCGAGGCCTGGTTCAGGAGAGACCCCCTCAACCGGCAGACGGAGGCTGGCAGCCCCTTCTTGCTCAGCTCTGATGACCAGAAGCTCTTTAAGATACAAGTCTCACAGACAGTGAAGATCAAGATTTGGGAGGAAAAGGAAAAAGACGGATCCTCTCCGGAGCACCACGTGAGTTCTCTGGGGCATGCGTTAAAGTCGCTGGGCGCTGAGCAGGACACCACAAGCCCCCAGCCCTTCTGGCGCATGGAAGGCCAATCAGAACAGCTGCCTGGTCCTCCGAAGTGCTCAGACCCCAAGATCTTCGGGGACCGTTTTCCGAAGAAATATGGCCAGCTCTTCTGGGGTCTTCCCTCCCTGCACAGCGAATCCCTGGTGGCTACGGCCTGGGTCTCAGAGAGCTCTTCCACGTTACAGTCTCCCTTCTTCTTCAATGGAGCCTCACGTTCCTGCCCAGCTCAAGTGCAGGCGATGCTACCCCCACTGCTTTCCCAGGCCCAGCCGCTGGCCCATCCGGAGCCCCAGTCCAAGCCCTTGATTCCATTTCGGCACCGATTCCAGCCCTTGCCCGAGGCTCAGGCCCAAACCCAGGTCCCTCTCCAGTCCTCTTTCCCGATCCTCGCACCGCCTTCTCCACCCCAGTTTAAGGACTGTGGTGTATCGCGTCCTATGTCTTGGAAGAAGCTACAAGCTCTCTTCCCAACTGAAACCCCAGGCCCAGAGTGGCCCTTGTGGAGGAAGCAGCTAGAAAGCGGGGGAGCTTGGCCCTCTGGGACCCAGAGATCTCAGGACCTGTTCGGCGTCACACCTGACCTTTCCCAGGAGAGCTTGACCTCCATTCTTCCCGAGAACTTCCCAATCGGCTCTGAGCTCCGGAAGCAGCTGGAGCAGCACGTCCAAAAGTGGCTCGTTCAACACCGCGGTGACCTGGGAAGAATCCAAGGGTCTCTGGAACAGATGCAGCTCCAGGACGCATTAGCAGAGCCGTGTCAGGCAAAGGGCAAAGACAGACCCTTACGGTCTTCTCTGTCTCGGGGTGAGAGCAGCAAGGACGTCCAGAGGGTGAAGTTCCAGCTGGAGAAGGCCCCGGGCACAAACCTGGGGCACATCCTGGGGAAGGCCCCGAAGGATCTGTCCAGGGGCGTGGAAAGCTCCCCAGTGAGGGTTCTGGGACTGGACTCGGATGAGTCGGAAAGGGACTTGGTGAGGCCCTCAAGGAGTGACTCTGGAAATGATTTGCTGAGAAGCATAGAGAAGGCGCGTCTACAAAGCCTCCTGAAAGGCCATCTGGGCACGAAGCTGGGCCAGATCAACCAGGGTTTGATCCCTGTGAGTGTGCGTCGGTCCTGGCTTGCTGCCAACCAGGCTTCCGGGTCTGACACCCACGTGGAGACCGGAAGCCTAGGCCTCTCAGAAAGTGTGGAACCCTGTGTGAACACCTCCGGGGAGCTTTCCTTCCTCAATCAGTGCACTCAGGAGAGGTTGGGAGCTCATGTGGTCAGGTTTCGGGTGAAACACAGGTGGGGCTTGCCCCTCAAGGTTCTCGCGCCCGTAAATCTCCTTCAGCTGGAAAAGGCTTCGGCCCCATCCCTTCCGCGGTCAGCCTGCCGCGCCTCAGCCAGTCGTGAGTCTGGGGCCGGCTCCACAGGGGAGGGTGCAAGGGTCCCGAGAGAAGCACCCGAAGTCAGTCTGAGCAAGCAGGGGATGGCGGAAGAGTCCCTTGCCACAGTGGCGAGTCTTCTTGCCTCCTCAGCTGCCAGCCAGGAAGTCCAGAGGGCCCTGGGAGGGACGCCGTCCAGGGGTGACCTTAGGCTCTTGGAGGCTCCTCCAGCTGGACAGATGGGCAGGAAGCCTTCCAAGGCCCTCACACGTAGCCTTGTGGGCAGCTCCCGACAGAGTGGGAACTTGGGATCCCAGACTTCAGGGCCCAAAGAGACCAGGGAGGCAGTGCGGCCAGGTAGAGACACCAGCAGAAGCCCTCTGCTCCCTAAACGCTCGGTTGCCCGAGACCCAGGAGAATTATGCCTTATGACAGAAGTTGTTAGTGAGTTTGAGCCCAGAATGACCTTCAAGTCAGAGGCCCAGTCTGAAGTCTGTGCCTCTGCTGTGCTCCTTCCAAATGGTTTGACGGACGTGCTCCTCACCACAGAGACGTTGGCCTCTCAGGTGTCCCAGGGCCGTCTCCGGAGCACGCCTACTGGGGACAGGCCAGCTTCCCTGGTGCTCGGTGACCCCACGGCAGCCAGAGGGAACGGTCTGGGGCAGCAAGAGCCCAAGATCCCCAAAAGCCAGGACTCACCCAAGGGCCAGAGCAAGATGTGTACTCCCACCCCCAAGAGCAAAAGCCACGGGAAGCTCAGCCAAGAAAAGTATGACGAAAAGTTTGTAGAGTTGGAAGCCCCTCAACCGACCCAGGGCAGGAGAACAGAAGCCGCCCTCGGGCGTGAAGGCGGACAGCTCTTGCCGGCAAAGAAACAGGTTCCTCCGGAAAGCCACTTCAAAAAAGGCATCAGTCGATTTTTTCAGTGGATTTTTTCCAAGAAAAAGGGCAAACCAGCATCACCCTCTGCCCAGAGCCCAAAACGAGTGAGAAACAGATGTGCGGACGGCAATACCGCGGAAGCTCAAGAGCTTATGACAACCGTCGGACAGATGCTGGAGGAGAAAATGATGCTTCACCACGGACGCCATGCCTCGAAGGTAAATCAGCACAGAAAAGAGCTTCGAGCCCCAGTCAGTGGCTCTCTCTGCTCCCACCGACCCCCCTTCGACCCAGAGCAAAGCAGGAGGCCGAGCTGCGCAGCCAGCAATCAACCAGCCACCCTCAAAGGCCGGAGCTGTCCCGCCAAGGAAAGCCAAGTCAGAGACCAACAGTCTTTGAAAAATGTCCCGTTCAGCAGTGAGCGACAGGGCCTGAAGCATCCCCTGTCCTTGTTCCTCAGAAAGTCTGTGCCCCCTGTCAGCCCCTGTCAGCACGGGCCAAGAATGCCCACCGCCTCCGGTCACCACCACCACTGCCCCAGACACTGCCTCCTTTGGGGAGGTCAGCCAGAAAATTCTTCTCTAGTCTTTCCCGGTAGAAAAACATATTTCTAAGAAAAAAACTTAATTCATCCAGAGAAAAAATGTTTTTTCTCATGTGAGTACATCCAAGATATTTAATGTTTCCCAATATATTTGCTTTTTTCTCAAAAGAGGGCAATGGCTTCTGTCTGCGCCGTGCTGGGAGTGGGCTTTGGCTTCAAGAAGGGACAGAGCATGGAGGGACGTGGACAGTGGTGTTGCCAGCACATCTTCATTCTGAGCTCCTTCACGGAAACTTGGATCTCCAGAATATCGTCATCACGCAAACAGCAAACACAAAACATTTCTTAAGATGAGTTGAGAAAAACCCGTGAAGATCCCACCCTGGAATCTGGTTCTGCTCCTCTTTCCACTGCTTTCTCTCTACCACACACTTCACGAAGCTGTAGGGAACAGGTCTCCAGGCATCCCAGAGTTGAACATTCCCATGGGGGTCCAGAAAGAGCTGGAGCTGAGTGGCTTTATGTATATCACAAAACGGTGGAGGTTTGGATGGGAAAGTGCCGAGCCCTGTGTTCAGACGTCTTGCCCCTGAACCTCTCGGTGGGGAAGAGAGAACACCTGCCCCGGGAAGCTCCTTTCTCTCTGATACAGGCTGGGATGGAGATGGCCCCTCCTAGTTCAGCCTTCATGACAAGCACAGCGTCTCCACTCCACTGCCTCTGCCCGTCTCAGCCTGCAGAGTGGCAGCAGGGACAGATTTTCCAGCTCTGTGCCCATGTAGGTGGGGGTGCTTCAGGGAGGATGCCGAGGGCCATGAACACACCTGCCCCAGGTGAGAGAATAGCCCTGTGCACGAGGCACCTGCCTTTGTCTATCTCACCTACACTTCTCTCGACTTCAGCAGGGACCTCTGGGTGAAGGAAGCAGGGTGTGACTGTGTGTGCAGCAGCCTGACGGTTGGGCTGTCTGGACCCGCTGTGGGAGGCAGAAGAATCGCAAAGCCTGGAGCCAAACACAGAGTCAAAGGGGCCCGAGGGTGCCGTGACGTCCCGCAGCCTCCTACAGGCCTACAGGGGAGGGGACGCCAGGGGCTGCGAGGCTCATCCCAGCCCCATCCCAAGGTCCCATCTGCTCCGTCTCCCAGATCACAGACCTCGAGAAACCACCTTTGATACCGACACACGGGGCCAGACTCGAGAGAATGCAAAGCAAATCAGGGAAGATGAATTTCTTAACAGCTTTGATCAGCTTGCACATGTTCGCTTCTTGGGCTTTAGAAAGGATGTGTTGGCCATAAGTGGAAAAGCGGGACCAGGCAGTCTGGGGACCTGTCACAGCACGCGGCCCCAGGACTGCTCCCGGGGAGAGGTTGGGACTTAGAAGGGCTGAGGGGCTGGCGTGGCTCCCAGTTCCCACCTGCCCCAGAGGCAGGAAGGTGAAGAGGCCACCAGACGATCTCTGAACGCAAAAGGGAGCTGGACACGACCTGTCCAAAATGGGCGGAAGTGGGCAGTGCAGAGGTGGTCCCTGCTCGGCTCTCATTCTGCTTTGAGCACAGGTTTCATTTTCTCTGGGTCTCCGTCCACGTGGGAAAGCAGAAGGTCCATACAGAGCAGGGAGAGGAGGAGCCACTTCTGCAGGGACAGTTGTCCGTACCTTGGGCCACACGCAGGGCCCTTGGGAGGCACAGTCCCGGGGCCTCATCCCTCCGGTGGAGAGTCCTGCACCGGGAAGGGTGCCCCCCCAACATGTGGCACTTGCTGGCACCTGGGGTGGAGCGGGGAGCGGGCCCCATGCCAGCCCCTGGCTGCTGGCACCCCAGGGCTTCTCCTGCAGCTGGGTCTTGTCCTGGGCTTGGATGACTGAGGCCGTCTCCAGGTGGCCCCGCAGTGACAACAGAGCAAGACCCAGAAGAGGGGCTGGGACCTAGAGCCGAGAGTGGCCCCAGTCCCTCGGGGGCTCGGAAAGGAAGCACAGAGCGAGGCCACCGGCCACGGAGGAGGGGCCGTGTGCGGCAGCTGCTGGGCTCCCTCCGGACACCGAGAGGCAAGTCCCAGGGTCTGGAGGAGCTGGGTGCAGACGCCGGGTTCCTGCTGGAAAGACAGCACGGACGCGCCAGAGAACAGCAAGGAGCAAGCCACTTAGCCCTGCTGTCAGTCTTCCAGGATCTGCGGTGAGGACAGCAATGAGGAGACCCACAGAGACCTCCCGTGGGAACCAACAGAGAGACTCCATGCCGAGATGAAACACAGAGACCTCACAGAGACATCTCATGCAGAGATAGCAGCCAGGGACTTACTTCATGGAGACATCTCACACAGAGACAGCACACAGGGACCTCCCAGAGAGATCTCACACACAGATGGCACACGGAGACTTCACAGAGAGATCTCACACAGAGATCTCTCACAGAGATGACACAGGGACCTCAAAGAGAGATCTCACACAGAGACAGCATGCATAGACCTCACAGAGACATCTCACACAGAGACAGCATGCACAGACCTCACAGAGACAGCTCACACAGAGACGGCATGCAGAGACCTCACAGAGATGCACAAAAAGACAGCACACGGGGACCTCAGAGATCTCACAAAGAGATGGCCTGCAGGAACCTCACACAGAGACAGCACACGGGGACGTCACAGAGAGGTCTCATACAGAGACAGCACTCAGGGACCTCACACAGAGATCTCACACAGAGACGGTATGCAGGGACCTCACAGAGACAATTCTCACAGAGACAGCATGCATAGACCTCACAGAGACATCTCACACAGAGACGGCATGCAGGGACCTCAAAAATAAATCTTAAATAAAAACAGCACCCAGGGACCTCACAGAGACAGCTCACACAGAGATGGCCTGCAGAGACCTCACAGAGATCTCACACAGACGGCACACAGGGACCTCGCAGAGACATCTCATACAGAGACGGCACACAGGGATCTCAAAAAGAAACCATAAGCCAAGCCAGCACACGGGGACCTCACAGAGAGATCTCACACAGAGACAGCATGTGGAGACCCGTCTACAGAAAACCTCACCGAGACCACACTGAGAGACCTCTCACTTTACCCCACAGAGACTCCGCACTGAGATCTCCCCAGGTGATACACAGAGGCCTCCATGAGTTCTCAAGCAGAGACCTCATAGAAACCGCAGACATCGTCCCCCACAAAGGCCTTAGAGATGTCACACAGAGCTGGCAGATAGGAGCCTTTTCCAGAGACAGCACGCAGGGACCTCACAGAGACATCTCACACAGAGACCTCCCAGCAGTGACACACAGAAGTCTCCACTGCCTCACAGTGACCTTTCCCAGGGTCCTCTCACAGTGACCTTTCCCAGGGTCCTCTCACAGAGACCTTGCCTAGAGAACCCACACAGAGACTTCTCAGACGAAACACAGAGAGACCTCTCGCTCCTTGCAGAGATCTTGCACAGATTCCGCACACACAGGCCTCGGGTGGCTCCATGGTCACGCCCAGAAAGCTGCACAGAGAGTCTTCTCCGACATTTTGTGCCGAGACTCCCCACGGCCCTCAAGGAGGCCACACAGAGATGGCCCAGGGCCTTACTCAGAGACCCGCCCAGACTCTAGTCCCAGAGACCCTCCCACAGAGACCTCGCATAGATGTTTCCCACGGGGCTTGACCCAGAGGCCACTGACAGAGACCCACACAGGCACCACCCACAGATACTCCCCTCACAGACCTCTCACCCATGCCACAGACAGAGACTCACACAGAGACGACACACAAAGATCTCCTGGTGCCCCATAGAGTTCTCCCACAGAGACCTCTTGTTGCCTCAGAGACCTCACATGATGCCTCAGAGACCTCACATGGATCCCTACTTCAGAGAGTTCTCAGACTTCCCACACAGAGACCTCAGGCAGAGTTCTCACCGGGTACCAGGCATAGGGTCCTCCCGTGCTGAACTCAGAGTCCTCATCATGGGTGAGATGGCCCCCGCAGACACCCCCACAGAAACTTGGCACAGAGACCTCTCACATCATTCTTTAAGAGTCTGAGCAGACGCCCACTGACAGTTTCTTCTTAGCGGATATGAAACCACTCAACAAACTGGCAGCCGGGGAGAAGTATCATCAGTTGTGCCCCCCAAACCCCAAGACACCTAGATATTGTCAGCATTGTGCTAAAGCGGGCTCTCTGTTTGGGGAAAGGCTAATGCATTATTGTAAAATTTTTAACATCGTTGCCTCTGAACAAAAGGATTACAGATGTCACATGTCGACTTGCAAACTTCTGTGTTCTGCAGGTTTTCATTAGCTTGAACTCTCACCCACAGAAATTTAATTGAAAACTTTAATTTAAAATTACAGATTTTAAAATCAGGAAAACATTGCCAACCTCCAGTGAAAGAAAATACCTTATTTGTCCAATTTGCTATCACCCGGTCAAATGACACTGATGTCACATTTTTTATTTTGTCGGGAAAAGACCTGAACGTGCTCCCATCTTTACTTTGAAAATATGATCAAGACCTGCAGTAAATGAACCCTAGAAGTGAGATGAACTATCACTCGGGCATATAGATTCATGCTGGCCTCCCAGGGGACTGTGCAACTAGCAAATTATTTTGTACATAACAGCTTACATCACGTTGTGGGTTTGTTGTATTTTTAGCA
>NW_007246208.1:9777-38927 GCF_000164805.1 Carlito syrichta | reverse complement strand
CAGGCCTCATACCAACAACAGTCAGTAAGAAAGAAAGAAAGAAAGAAAGAAAGAAAGAAAGAAAGAAAGAAAGAAAGAAAGAAGAGCAGTGCTTAATGACAAGGAGATAAATATAACAAGAGATTGAACTATTCTAAATATATAGATGCATACAATGTTGGAGCATCTAGATTTAGAAAAGTTACTTCTAAACTGAAGAAAGGACTTAAAAAACTACACAATAATAATAGTAGGACATCAATACCCTACTAATAGCTTTTGATAGACCATCAAGGCAGAAATTTAATGAAGAAATTCTGGACTTGAATTTGTCACTGAATAAACTGACAATAGATATCTACAAAATACTTTACCCAACAACTACAGAATATACATTCTTCTCATCTGCACACGAAACATATTATCTGATGGACCATATGATCAGTCATAAATCAAGTCTCAATAAATAACAAAATCTAAATTCATAGCAAGCATCTTCTCTGACCACAATGGAATAAAAATAGAAATCAATATTAAGAAGAACTCTCAAAATTATGCAAATAAATGCAAACTACACAACTTGCTGCTGAATCAATTTTGGGGTAAACTGTGAAATCAAGACAGAAATAAAACACAACTTTGGAATAAATGAAAAGAAATGTACAACCTACTGATGCTGCAAAATCAGTAGTGAGAGGAAAGTTTATAGCACAAAATGACCACATAAAGAAGATAAAAAGGACTCAAACAAACAACCTAATGTCTTGCTTAAGGGAATAGAAAATCAGACAAACAAACAAAACCATAACATGATTTAATAAATTGAAAAGACAAAGAAATAGGCCGGGCTCGGTGGCTCAGCCTGTAATCCCAGTGCTTTGGGAGGCCGAGGTGAGTGGAATGCCTGAGCCTGCAGGCTTGAGACCTGCCTGGGCAACTTGGTGAGACCGCATTTCTACAATAAATCAAAAAATTAGCCAGGTGTGGTAGCAGGCACCTAGTTTCAGCTACTTGGCAGGTTGAGGTGGAAGGATCATCAGGGCCCAGCAGGCTGAGGCTGTGGTGGCTGGGAGCATGCCACTGCACTCCAGTCTGGGCAACAGAGTGAGACTCCAACTCAAAAAAGAGAAAAAAGAGACAAAGAAATAGACATCTGGTTTAGACTAATAACAAAAAAGAGATAATATTCAAATAAATGCAATCAGAAATAAAAAAGGTGATGGTTAAACAAATCCTGAAGAAATATAAAAGATTCTCAGAATACTATAGTATCTGTATGCATGTAAGCTAGAAATTTTTAGAGGACATTGGTAAATTTCTGAAAACACACAACCTCTCAATATTGAAACAAAAACAAATGGAAATCCTGTACAGACCTATAATGAATCACAAAATTGAATCAATAATAAAAGATCTCTCAACAAAAAAGTCCTAGACCAGACATAGTCACAGTCAAACTCTACCAGATGTAACAGGAAGTGTTAGTATCAATTCTATTGAAATTATTCCAAATAGTCAAGGAGGAGGGAATCCTCCCTAACTCATTCTGTGAGTTCAACAACATCTTGATACCAAAACATGGCAAAGAAGAAAGAAAGCTATAGCATGATATTCCTGATAAAAATGAATGTAAAAGTCCTCAACAAAAGGTTAGCAACCACATCCAACAGCACACAAAAAGGGTCATTCACCATGACCAGTGGAGTTTATTCCTGGCATGCAAGGTTGGTTCAACATATGCAAGTTGATAAATGTGATTCATCACATAAACAGGACAAGAAACAAGAACCACATCATCATCCCAATAGTACCAAAAAAAAGCATTTGATAAAATTCAACATCCCTTCATAATAAAAACCCTCAGTTATCTATGCACCTAAGGAACATGCCTCAAGATAATAAGAGCCAACTATAAAAACTCGCAGCCAACACATCATAGTGAATGGCAGAAGTTGAAAAAACTCCCTCTAAAAACTGAAGCAAGACAAGGATGTCCACTGTCATCACTACTATTTAACACAGTACTTTTGCAGAACAATCAGGCAAAAGAAAGAAATAAAAATTTCCAAATAAGAAAGAACAAGCCACATTATCCTTTCACCAAATTCTGAAAATGGATACACTTCTGAAAACACACAACCAATCAATATTGAGACAAAGAAATATAAATCCTAACAAACAAATAACAAATCTTAAAGTTTAATAAGTAGAAGTACCAGAAAGAAAATTCCTGGACCAGATGTTTTCACAAATTCTACCAGATGTAAAAGGAAGAGCTGGTACCAGTTCTACTAAAACTATTAACTAGTTTCCTTTCTACAAAAATTAATTCAAGATGGATGAAAGACTTAAATGTAAGACCTCAAACTATAAGAATAGTAAGAGAAAATCTAGGAAACACTGTTCTGTGCATCAGCTTAGGCAACAAACTTGTGAAAAAATTTTCCCCAAAAACAAATGCAACAAAAACAAAATTGATCATGAGACTTTTAATTAAACAAAAGAGCTTCTGCATAGCAAAGGAAACTATCAAGAGTGAATAGACAATATTCAGAATGGGAGAAAATCTTTGCAAACTATGCAGCTGGTTAAGGGCTAATATCCAGAATCTGTTAGGAACTTAAACTAATATACTGGAAAAAGTAACCACATTGAAAAGTAAGCAAAGAACATGAGCATACACTTCTCAAAACAAGACATGCTGTCGGGCTCGGTGGCTCAGCCTGTAATCCCGTGCCTTTGGGAGGCTGAGGTGAGTGGATTGCCTGAGCCCATGGGTTTGAGACCCGCCTGGGCAGTGAGACCTCATTTCTACAATAAATCAAAAAATCAGCTGGGAGTGGTAGCGCATGCCTGTAATTTTGGCTACTCGGAAGGCTGAGGCAGAAGGATCGCTGGAGCCAAGCAGGTCGAGGCTGCGCTGGCCAGGAGTGGCCACTGCACTCCAGTCTGGGTGACAGAGTGAGACTCCAACTCAAAAAAAACAAAAAAACAAAACAAGACATGCATGCAACCTGCCAACATGAAAACATGCTCATTATTACTAATCACCATAGTATGAGATACTATCTGACTCTAGTTAGATTGGGTATTATTCAAAAGGCATTGTATATATGTATCACATTTTCTTTATCCAAATCACAATTGGTGGGCACCTAACTTGGTTTCTTGCTTTTGCTATTTTGAATAGTGCTGCAATAAACATACAAATACAAGAGTTCTTTGGAAATAATGATTTATGGTCCTTGGGGTATAAATTCAGTAGTGGGACTCTTGGGTCAAATGACAAATCTATTTTTAGTATTTTGAGAAATCTCCAAACTACTTTCCACAGGCGCCAATCTAGTTTACATTCCCGCCAACATTGTAAAAGTTTTTCCTTTTCTTCACAACCTCATCCATATCTGTTGTTTTTAACCTTTTGAATAATAGCCATTGCTGAAGTTAGGGTTTTGACGATCTTGCCTTTCCAGCTTCTTTAAGTGTGATATTAAGTTGTTTACTTGTAATCTTCATTTTTTTTTCTTGTGTTCATTCAATGTTATGAATTTTCCTAAACCCTGCTTTCATGGCATCCAAGAAATTCTGATGTGTCTTTGTTTTTGTTTGTTTCTAGGAACTTTTATTTTTCATTTTTTTATTTTGAGTTGGAGTCTCACTCTGTCGCCCAGACTGGAGTGTAGTGGCCGCTCCCGGCCACCGCAACCTCGACCTGCTGGGCTCTGGCGATCCTTCCACCTCAGCCTTCCGAGTAGCCGAAATTACAGGCACATGCTACCATGCCTGGCTAATCTTTTGATTTATTGTAGAGATGAGATCTCGCTTGCCCAGGTGGGTCTCGAACCCACGGGCTCAGGAAATCCACTCACCTCAGCCTCCCAAAGGCATAGGATTACAGGCTGAGCCACCGAGCCCAGCTGAATTTTAAAATTTTTGTCTTGATTTCCATGTTGAACCCAAAGTTGTTTAGTTGTCTTTTTTGTGTTTGGGGGGATCTAGTTGACGGTGATATTTTTTTCCCACTGTGATCTAATAAGATGCATGGTATTATTTTGAAATTTGTTCTTACTTGATTTATATCTTAGAATGTGATCAGTTTGGGAGTATATTCCATATGCTGATGGGTAGAATGTATACTCTGTAGATGTTGGGTGGAGTGTTCCTTAGACGTCTAGTAAATCCATTTTATCATAGTTGACTTAAGGTTTTGGATCTCCTTGTTGGTTTTTTGTTTTGTTTTTGCTGAGATTATCTGTTTAGAGCTGTTAGTGGGGTATTTAGGTCTCCAACTATAATTGTGTGAGAGTCAATGATATCTCCTAGTTTACTTAGCGGTTGTCTTATAAAACCTGATTCTCCTGTGTTGGGTGCATATATGTTTAAGATGGATATTTCTTGGTAGTGGATCATTTTCTGTTCTTTTTAATATTTGAAGGTTTGAAGCTTGCTGTGTGTGATATCAGAATTGCTACTCCTGCTTTCTTCTGTATTCCATTTGCCTGAAACACTGTTTTCCAGCAGTCAACTTTGAGCCTCTGGGTATCCTTTGCAAATCAGTTTCCTGGATGTAG
This sequence comes from Carlito syrichta, assembly GCF_000164805.1. Lineage (NCBI taxonomy): Eukaryota > Metazoa > Chordata > Mammalia > Primates > Tarsiidae > Carlito > Carlito syrichta. Next base: position 34,377 of record NW_007246208.1, on the reverse strand, counting down.
AAGTCTGTTGGATTGTGCTTCTTTATCCAGTTTGCATGCGATGTCTCTTCAGTGGCACATTTAGTTCATTCACATTCAAATTGATTATTGAAATGTGAGAGTTCATCCCTGTCATAGGGCTTTTGGAGAATTGTTTTGTTTCCCTTTTTTTCTTTATTTTATTGTAAAGGTGTGGGGTACATGTAAGTATTAGGTACATAAACAGTGAATGTGCAGGTGAAGTCTGGGCCTTCAACTGGTCCTCAGTTCCCCTGGTTTGAGATCAGGTACACTTAGTGATGTTTTGTTTCCCCACCTACCCTGACAGTGCCCTTCTACTTCCAATCTCATTTTTGTAGTATTGTGATGAATGTTCAGGACCCACTTATATTTGAGAACATGTGGTACCCCGTTTTTTGTTTCTGTGGTAGGTCACTTAGTATGATTGACTCTAAATCCATCAAACTTCCTGAGATGTCTGTAATTTTGTCCTTCTTTATAACTGTGGAATACTTCACTGTGTATATGTACCACATTTTCTTTATCTAGTTCACTATTGATGGGAAAGAGGATTGATTCCATGATTTTGCCATGGTTAAAGTACAGCAATGGACACATGTGTACAAGTGTCTTTTTTATAGAATGATTTGAGTTCTTCCAGATATTTTCCCAGAAAGGGGGATTGCTGGGTCATGTGGAAGGTCAATATCCAGTTATTTTAAAGATCACCACACTGTTTTCCATAGCGGTTCAACTAATCTGCACTTCCACCAACTGTGTAGAAGCACCCCTTTTTCTCTTCATCCTCACCAGCATCACTAGGTTTTTGATTTATTGATAATAGTCATCCTTACTGGAGTTAGGTGGCATTGCAATGCAGTTTTGATTTAAATTTATCTGATGTTTAGTAAGGCTGCACATTTTTACAGGTATCTGGTGGCTGTCTGTATGTCTTCTTTTGAGAAATGTCTATTCATATATTTTGCCCACCTTTTAATAGAGCTGCTGACTTTTGTTCCTTTCAGCTCATATGATTCCTTGTAGATCCTACATGCTAGGCAGTTGTCAGATTTAGAGTTAGCAAATATTTTTTTCCCATTCTGTGGGTTGTCTCCCACCTCTCTTGAGGATTTCTTTTGCTGTACAAAAGCTTTTCAATTCGATGAGGTCCACTTGTGTATCTTATCTCATGTGTCATGGATTTTGGGGGTTATGATCAGGAATTAGTTGCCTATTCCAGTTTCTTTAAGGGAGTCTCCCACATTTTCCTATAAGATTCTTATCATTTTGAGGTTTTACATTTAGGACTTTGATCCATCTGGAGTTGATTTTTCTGTATGGTTATAAGAAAGTATCCAGTTTCATTCTGTTTCATGCAGTCAGCCAGTTTTCCCAGCACCATCTGCTAAATTAGATCTCTTCCCAGTGGTTGTTTATTGATGGCTTTGTCAAAGATGAGTTGGTTGGAAGATTGAGCTTTTGTTTCTGGAATCTCTCTCCAGTTCCATTGGTTTATACGCCTGTTTATGCACCAATACCCGACTGTTTTGGTATTGTAGCATTATAGTAAGGTTTAAAGTCTGAAAATCTGATACTTCCTGCTTTTTTACTTTTGTTGAGAATTGTTTTGGCTATTTGTGTCCTTTTGTTCCCATATGAATTTCTCTATTGTTGTTTCCAGGTCTGAAAAAAATGATATTGGTAATCAGATGGATATTGCATTGAATGTATGAATTGCCTTGGGTAGGATGGAAATATTGACAATATTCATTCTTCCAATCCATGTGCATTCAATGTTTTTCCTTTTATGTGTCATCCTTGATTTCTTTCCTCTTTTTTTAAACATTTTTTATTTTAAAATTGTGGGGTACAGTTAAGGGTTAGGCATACAAATATGCATCATTCAGGAACCCTTGTTCATAAGGGGTGTCCCCCCATCCCCAGGCAGATATTGACTACCATTAATCCCACCACCCTTGCCCACCCTGTCCCCTCCATAGATTCCCACCATTGTCAATCCTTTTCTTATAGTATTAGGATAGGTGTTCAAGGTCCACTTATGAGTAAGAACATGTGATACTCAGATCTTTGTTGCTGTGAAAGATCACACAGTATTATAGACTCTAGTTCCATCCAGGTTGCTGCGAAATTCATGATTCTGTTGTTTTTTATGGCTGTGTAGTATTCCATCGTGTATATGTACCACATTTTAAAAATCCAGTCCTCTTTTGATGGACAACATGGTTGCTTCCAGGTTCTTGCTATGGTGAACAATGCTGCGATAAACATACGTGTGCAAGTATCTTTTCTATAGAGTGATTTGAGTTCTTTAGGATATATTCCCAGTAGGGGATTTCAGGATCATATGGGAGGTCAATATTTAGAGCTTTTAGGAATCGCCATATGGTTTTCCATAGAGGTGGCACTAGTTTACACTCCCACCAACAGTGTAGAAATGTTTCCTTTTCACCACATCCTCTCCAGCATCTGTTATTTTTTGTTATTGATGATGGCCATTCTGACTGGAGTTAGGTGGTATTTCAGTGTAATTTTAATTTGCATCTCCTTGATGATTAGTGAGGTTGAACATTTTTCATGTGTCTTTTGGGCCCACGTATGTCTTTTTTTGACAAGTGTCTGTTCATATCTTTTGCCCACTTTATAATGGGGTTGTTTGTTTTTTTTCTTTTCAGCACGTTTGAGTTTCTTGTAGATCCAAGATGTTAGGCCTTTGTCAGACATAGAGTTGGCAAATACTTTTTCCCAGTCTGTGGGCTGTCTCCCTGTTCTCTTGATGGTTTCTTTGGCTTTGCAGAATCTTGTCAGTTTAATGAGGTCCCACTCGCCTATCTAATCTCTTATGACCCTTGGGTTTCGGGTTTTGTTCAGGAGTTGGATGCCAGTTCTAATTTCCATAAGGGAGTGTCCTGCATTTTCTTTTTTCTTTTTTTTCTATCAATATTTTTTATTATGATTTTGTGGGGTAGAGTTAAGGGTTAGTTGTACAATTATGTTTCATTCAGGCACCCTGTTGATAAGAGGTGTTTCCCCATTCCGAGACAGATATTTGCTATTGTTAATCCCATCCCCCCCATAGTTTCCCAGTACTGTCAGTCATTTTCTTAGGGTATTACATTGGATGTTCAAGGTCCATTATATGAGTGAGAACATGAGATACTTGGATCTTTGTTTCTGTAAGAGGTCACTCAGTATTATAGCCTCTAGTTCCATCCAGGTTGCTGCAAAATTCATGATTTTGTTCGTTTTTATGGCTGTGTAGTATTCCATCGGGTATATGTACCACATTTTTTTAATCCAGTCCTCTTTTGATGGGCAGCATGGTTGTTTTCAGGTTCTTGCTATTGTGAACAATGCTGCGATAAACATACATGTGCGGGTATCTTTTTTATAGAGTGATTTGAATTCTTCAGGGTATATTCCCAGGAGGAGGATTGTGGGGTCATATGGGAGGTTGATATTTAGAGCTTTTAGGAATCGCCACACTGCTTACCATAGAGGTTGCACTACTTTACACTCCGACCAACAGTGTAGAAGTGTTCCCTTTTTGGCACACTTCATGTGTTTCTTCATGTGTTTGTTGGCTGCTCAGATGTCATCTTTTGTGAAGTATCTGTTCATATCTTTTGCCCATTTGATAATGGTGTTGTTTTTTTTTTCTTTTCAGCACATTATAGTTCCTTATAGATCCAGGATGTTAAGCTTTGTCAGACCTGGTGTTGGCAAATATTTTTTCCCAGTCTGTAGGCTGGTTTTTTTGGCCTTGCAGAAGCTTGTCAGTTTAATAAGGTTCCACCTGTCTATCTTCTCTCTTATGATCTGTGGCTTTTGGGTTTTGTTCAGGAATTGGATGCCAGTTCCGATTTCCATGAGGGTATTTCCTTCTTTTTCTAAGGTTATTATGGTTTGAGGTTTTACATTTAGGTCTCTGATCCATTTGGAGTTAACCTTTGTGCATGGGGATAGATAGGGGTCCTGTTTCAATCTTCTGAATGTGCTCAGCCAGTTTTCCCAGCACCATTTACTGAATAGGTTCTCCTCTCCCCAGTGGTAGGTGGTGGAGGACTTGTCGAAGATGAGTTGGTTGAGAAATTGAGATTTTGCTTCTGGAATCTCAATTCTATTCCATTGATGTATATGCCTATTCCTATACCAATACTACGCTGTTTTGGTTATTGTAGCTTTATAGTAGAGTTTGAAATCAGGTAATGTAATACCACCTGCTTTGTTTTTTTTGCTGAGGATTGTTCCAGCTATTCTTGGACTTTTGTGTTTCCATATGAATTCCTGTGGTGTCTTTTGTAGGTCTGAGAAGAATGTTGCTGGTAATTTGATGGGTATTGCATTGAATTTGTAGATTGCCTTAGGTAAGATGGACATCTTCACAATGTTGATTCTTCCAATCCATGAGCATGGGATATTTTTCCACTTGTTTGTGTCATCTTTGATTTCTTTGAGCAGTGTTTTGTAGTTTTCATTGTACAGGTCTTTCACAACTCTGGTCAGGAAGATGCCAAGGTATTTCATTTTTTTGTGGCTATTGTGAATGGAATTGTGCTTTTTATTTGGGTTTCTGTTTGTTTATTATTGGTGTAGAGAAATGCGATTGTCTTTTGTATATTTATTTTGTATCCTGAGACTTTGCCAAAGGCCTTTATCAGTGTAAGGAGGTTTTTGACAGATTCCCTTGGGTTTTCAAGGTACACAATCATATCATCTGCAAAGAGAGATAACTTGACTTCCTCTTTTCCTGTTTAGATACCCCTGACTGCCTCCTCTTCTCTGATTGCTCAAGCAAGGACTTCCAATACTATGTTGAATAGAAAAGGTGAGAGTGGGCATCCTTGTCTTGTTCCAGTTTTCAGGGGAAATGGTTCTAATTTTTGTGCATTTAGGAGTATGCTGGCTGTGGTTTTCTCGTAGATGGCTTTTACTATTTTGAGGTGGGTTCCCCGTATGCCTAGATGTTCAATGGTTTTTATCAAGAAGGGGTGCTGGATTTTAACAAAAGCTTTTTCTGTATCTAATGATATAATCATGTGATTTTTGTTTGACATCTGTTGACATATTTAATTACATTTATGGTTTTACAAGTGTTGAACCAAACTTGCATCCCAGGAATGAAGCCTACTTGGTCATGATGGATGATTTTTGAGATTTATTGCTGAATTCGGTCTGCTAGGATCTTGTTGAGAATTTTAGCACCTATGTTCATCAAAGATATTGGTCTGTAGTTCTCTTTCTTTGTTGGATCTTTACCTGGCTTGGGTATCAATGTGATGTTGGCTTCGTAAAATGATTTGGGGAGAGTTCCATTTTTTTCAATTGCCTGCAATACCTTCAGTAGGATTGGTAACAGCTCATCCTTAAATGTCTCGTAGAATTCTGCTGGAAAGCCATCTGGACCAGGGCTTTTTTTTGTAGTAAGTTTTCCTATTATGTAGTCAATTTCCTTGGTTGTTATTGGTCTATTTAGGGTCTCAATTTCTTCTTGTTCCAATCTAGGTAGGTTGTGTGATGTGAGAAAGTCCTCCATTTCCTTAAGGTTTTCAAGTTTGTTTACAAACAAATGTACATAGTAGTCTCTAATGATCTATTGTATTTCTTCAGGGTCTGATGTGACTTCATCTTTTGTGTTTCTGATTGTGCTTATTTGATCTTTTTCTCATTTTTACTTGGTCTGACTAGATAGGGGACCATCGATCTTGTTTATCCTTACGAAGAACCAGCTTTATGTTTCATTGAATTTTTTGTAATATCTTTTTGTCTTCTATGTCCTGGATTTGGGCTTTTATTTTGGTGATTTGCATTCTTCTGCTGAAATTAGGGGTTTTATGGTCTTGCTTTTCCAGCTTCTTTAGGTGGCTTGTTAAGTTATTAATTTGTGTTCCTTCCATTTTCTTCATGTGTGTTTGTAGGGATATAAATTCCCCTCTTACTACAGTTTTCAAAGCGTCCCAGAGGTTTTGGTAAGATGTTTCTTCATTTTCATCTGTTTGCAGGTATATTTTTATCTCTGTTTTGATGTCATCATTGACTCAGGAGTTGTTTAGCATCATGCTGTTTAGTGACCATGTCTTTGTGTGTTTCGGGGAGACTTTGTTGGTGTCAATGTTTATTTTTATTCCACTGTGGTCCGAGAAGGTGCATGGTAGAATTTTGGTCCTTTTAAATTTCCTTATGCTTGATTTATGGCCAAATACGTAGTTGATATAGAATACGTTCTTTGCGGTGATGAGTAGAATGTATATTCTGTGGTCTTTGGGTGGAGTGTTCTGTAGGTATCAATTAAGACCTTTTGGTCCAGAGTCACACTGAGGTTCCAGATCTCCTTGCTGATTTTTGTCCTGATGTTCTGTCTGGGGTTATGAGTGGGGTATTAAAGTCACTAGTTATGATGGTGTTAGAGTCAATATCTTTCTTTAGTTTTCCTAGAACTTGCTTTATGAAAGTTGGTGCAGCTATGTTGGGTGCATATATGTTTAGGATAGATATTTCTTGTTGATGGATTGAGCCTTTTATCATTATGTAGTGGCCTTCTGTATCTTTTTTTATTTTTAATAGGTTGAAGGGTATTTTGTGTGAAATTAAGATCACTACTCCTCCTTTTTTTTTGTATTCCATTTGCCTGAATGTCTGTTTCCCACCCTCTTACTTTGAGTTTGAGGGGACTCTTTCTAGTGAGGTGAGTCTCTTGAAGGCAATAGATTGTTGCCTGATGATATTTTATCCATTTTGCCATTCTATGTCTTTTCTGTGTTACATTTAGTCCATTCACATTTAGGCTAATAATTGAAATGCAAGAGTTGATCCTTGTCATAAGGTTCTTACAGAGTTGTTCCTGTTTGTTTGTTGTCTTTCTTTGAGTTCTGGAGTTGGCTCATGTGTGTTTTTAATCTTTTGACTATACTCTTGTGAAGAACGTTGTTGTTCTTTTTTCTTTTTCTTCTGTGTTCAGTACTTTCTTAAGTGCTTCCTGTAGAGGTGGTCTGGTGGCAATGTAGGTTCTTAAGGATTGGATATCTGGAAAAGATTTCAATTCTCCCTCACTAATGAAGCTTAGTTTGGCTGGGTAGGTCATTCTTGGTTGAAATTGTTTCTCTTTTAGAACTTTGAAGATAGGGCTCCAGGCTCTCCTAGCCTGAAGGGTTTCTGTGAATAAATCTGCTGCTATTCTAATTGGTCTTCCCTGGTAGGTAGTCTGGCCTTTTTCTCTAGCTGACTTTAGGATTTTTTCTTTTATAACTACTTTGTTTAGGCAAATTATTATGTGTCTGGAAGTTGGTCTTCTCATTTGTTGTCTTGCAGGGGTTCTCTGAATCTCTTGTGTTTGAATTTTTTCATCCTTAATGAGATGAGGGAAGTTTTCTTGAATAATTTCATGAAATGTTTGTTCCAGTGTGAGTTTTGTTTCTCTCTCTGCCTCAGGAAGTCCAATTACTCTTAGGTTTGGTCTCTTGAAGTGATCATTCATCTCTTGCAGGTTTTGTTCTGTCTTTTTGAGCTTCTTTTCTATACTTTTGACAGTTTGGGTTAGTTCTGTGTTTTGGTCTTCGAGCTCTGAGATTCTTTCTTCTGCTTGGCTAATTCTGCTTTCCATGCTTATTAGTCTGTTATTCCTTTCCATCACAGTATTCTTTACTGCTGTTATTTCTGACTTCAACTCCATCCTATTTTCCTCTTGTCTCTCCTCAATTTTTTAAATTCTCTCCATTAATGTCTTGATGTCTGGGTTTGTTGCATGTGACCAGTCATTCTGGGTGCTCTTCTTTGTTTGTGTTCCAGAATCTGTTTTCACAGTGTCTGATCTCCCAGGGGTCTGTGTGCGACCTATATTCTTCTTTTGATTTTTCTTCATTTGTGCAATTTTTCCCCTTCCCTACTTTTTCCTTCCCTCTACATCACCGTCTTCTTTAATTCTGTTATTCCGTGGTAAAGGAATCGGTTTTACTTCTTTTTGTTCAATCTCCTATTCTTTATGTATGCCCTCTTACTTTGTTGAATTCTGAACTCGCACTGTAGGTTGGGTGTGGTCCTTTTTGTAATTTTGAGATTTACTTAAGGGGGGAGCTGTGATTCAAAATCTATCTGCAGGTCCTGGTATACGCTGACAGGTGTGTGGATAATGGGGAACCCACTTCCCACTGCCTTGGAATCTGTCCGTGCAGTGTGACTGTAGGTTTACTCCCTGAAGTAAAATGTGGTTAGCTGAGGGAAGAGAATGGAGCAGACAGTGGGTTGAAGAGAGGAGTGGAGAGATAGAGGAGTAAGGGGGGGAACAAACATGTGCCAACAAATGGAGAGAGATCTATATTGAAACAGATAAAAACAATAGACCATAGCTACTGACAAACCAACTCCCATACAAAAAAATAAAACATATAGTGATGCTAACATACAAGCTATCCAACCACCTTATTGGTGTGCTGTTCCTCTATACAAAGATTTGGTTTACAGAGAGAAGAAAAGAGAAGAAAAGGAAGAGGGAAAAAAAGAAACAATACAGTAGGAATTGAATTGTCATTAAAGTAACAGAATCAATGAAGCACACTCTGAGACTTTTTGTTTAAGTCCAATGTCCTTTCAGTTCTGATTTCTAGCTTTCTTTTCAAGCAGGTAAATTAGTTTGCAGTTAGGGTCAGTTGCCCCTGGTCTGCTGTGAAGGACAGTTCAGATCACCCTCCATTCACTACTCTGGCCTATGTCTTTTTCAAGCTTGTTTCTCCCGTTTCAGTATTGGTACCTCAAATTGACAGCGGGTGGTGCTATCTCAGCTGCTCACCCCAGAGGGGGTGGGGCCAGACAGGAACTGGCAGAGACTGGGGATAGATGCCTGCCTCAGGGCACAGGCAGGGGACTCAGGCTGGCAGGACATCTCGGTCACGGGAGAGGTGGCAGCGATCCCAGCAGATCTTCCCTGAAGGGGCTTCAAGGACTGGAGTCGTGGACCGCCTCTGCTCGGGTGGTGTAATGTGCTACTGGCAGTGGAGGCAGCAGCAGCGGCATCTGCACTGCGGTGTCTGTCCAGTCCACTGTGATGCCCCAGTGGTGGCAATGGCCGAACTCCGTATAAAGAGCAGTCTGCAATTTTGGGGTCCACAGCCCCTGGGGCAAGAGCCAGAGACCCACTGCAGTTCTCCTTTGCAGAGGGTTTCACAGACTAGGTTGCCCCGTCACACCCTGCATTTTTTAAGGTTCTTATGGTTTGAGGTTTTACATTTAGGTCTCTGATCCATTTAGAGTTAATTTTTGTGTTTGTGGATAAATAGGGGTCTTGTTTGAGTGTTCTGTACATGGCCAGTCAGTTTTCCCAGCACCATTTACTGAATAGGTTCTTCTCTTCCCAGTGGTAGGTGGTGGAGGCTTTGTCGAAGATGAGTTGTTTGAGAAATTGAGGTTTTGCTTCTGGAATCTCAATTCTATTCCATTGCTCTATATGTCTGTTTCTGTACCAATACCAAGCTGTTTTGATTATTGTAGCTTTATAGTAAAGTTTGAAGTCTGGTAATGTGATCCCATCTGCTTTGTTTTTTGTTTTTTGTTTTGCTGAGGATTGTTCTGGCTATTCTTGGTCTTTTTTATTTCCATATGAATTCCTGTATTGTTTTTTCTAGGTCTGAGAAGAATGTTACTGGTAATTTGATGGATATTGCATTAAATCTATAGATTGCCTTAGGTAAGATGGTCATCTTCACAATGTTGATTCTTCCAATTCGTGAACATGGGATATTTTTCCACTTGTTTGTGTCATCTTTGATTTCTTTGAGCAGTGTTTTGTAGTTTTCTTTGTAAAGGTCTTTCATGTCTCTAGTTAGGAAAATGCCAAGGTATTTCATTTTTTTGGTGACTATTGTGGATGGAATTGTCCTTTTTATTTGGGTTTCTGTTTGTTTCTTATTGGTGTAAAGAAATTTGATTGTCTTTTGCACGTTTATTTTATACCCTAAGACTTTGCCAAAGTCCTTTATCAGTGCAAGGAGACTTTTGAAAGATTTTCTTGGGTTACAATGATGTCATCTGAAAAGAGAGATAAATGACTTCCTATTTTCCTATTTGGACACTCCTGATCACCTTCTCTTTTATATTGCTCTAGCCAGGACTTCCAATACTATATTGAACAGGAGGGGAGAGTTTTCTTGTTCCAGTTTCCAGGGAAAATGGTTCCAACTTTTGTCTGTTTAGAAATATGCTAACTGTAGGTTTCTCATAGATGGCTTTTACTATTTTGAGGTTTGTTCCATGTATGCCTAATGGTTCGAGGGTTTTTATCAAGAAAGGGTGCTGGATTTTATCAAAAGCTTTTTCTGCATCTAATGATATAATCATGTGGTTTTTGTTCTGACGTCTGCTGATGTATTTAATTACATTTATTGTTTTGGGAATGTTGAACCAGACTTGCATCACTGGGATGAAGCCTACTTGGTCATGAAGGATGATTCTTGAGATGTGTTCTTGAATCCAGTTTTCTAGGATCTTGTAGAGAATTTTAGCATCTATGTTCATCAAAGATATTGGACTGTAGTGCTCTTTCTTTCTTGAGTCTTTACCTGTCTTGGGTATCAATGTGATGTTAGCTTCAAAAAATGATTTGGACAGAATTCCATCTTTCTCAGTCACCTGGAATACCTTCAGTAGGATTGGTATAAGCTCCTCTTTAAATGTCTTGCAGAATTCTGCCGGAAAGCCATCTGGTCCAGGGCATTTTGTAGGTAGTTTTCTTATTATGTAGCCATTTTTTTATTGTTATCAGTCTATTTAGAGTCTCAATTTCTTCTTGTTTCAACCTAGGCAGGTTGTGTGATGTCAGGAAGTCCTCCATTTCCTTAAAGTTTTCACCTTTGTTTCCATACAGGTGTACATAGTAGTCTCTAATGTTCTTTTGTATTTCTTCAGGGTCAGATGTGACTTCATCTTTTGTGTTTCTGATTGTGTTTATTTGGGCTTTTTCTCTCTTTTTCTTGATCAGTCTAGCTAGGGGGCCATCAATCTTGTTTATCCTTTCAAAGAGCCAGTTTTTGTTTCATTGATTTTTTTGTATTATCTCTTTTTCGTCTATGTCTCGGATTTGGGCCTTTATTTTGCTGATCTGAATTCTTCTGAAGAATCTGAAGTTAGGATCTGGGTGGTCTTACTTTTCCAGTTTCCTTAGGTGACTTGTTAGGCTGTTAATTTTTGATCCTTCCATTTTCTTCATGTGCATCTGTAGAGATATGAATTCCCCTCTTACTACAGTTTTCATGGCATCCTAGAGATTTTGGTAAGATATTTCTTCATTTTCATTTGTTTCCAGGTATCTTTTAATCTCTGTTTTGATTTCATATTCACCCAGGAGTTGTCTAGCATCATGTTGTTTAGTGTCCATGCCTTTGTGGGTTTTGGGGGAACCTTGTTAGTCTTGATGCTTATTTTTATTTCACTGTGGTCTGCGAAGGTGCATGGCAATATTTCCATCATTTTAAAATTGCTTATGCTTGATTTATGACCAAGTATGTGGTCAATCTTAGAGTACTTTCCATGTGGTGATGAGTAGAATGTATATTCTGTGGTTGTTGAATGGAGTGTTCTGTAGGTATCAATTAAATCCATTTGGTCAAGAGTCACATTGAGGTTTCGAATCTTGTTGCTGATTTTTGTCCTGATGATCTGTCTAGGGTTGTGAGTGGTGTATTGAAGTCCCCAGCTATGATGGCGTTTGAGTTGATATCTTTTTTTAGTTTACCTAGAAGCTGCTTTATGAAAGTTTGCACTCCTATATGAAAGTTGGCGCTCCTATATGAAAATTGGTGCATATATGTTTAGGATGGATATTTTTTGTTGATGGATTGAACCTTTTATCATTATGTAGTGGCCTTCTGTATCTTTTAAAATTTCTGATAGCTTAAAGTGTATTTTGTCCGAGGTTAATATCATGACTCCTCTTTTTTGTGTGTTCTGTTTGCCTGAAAATTTGTTTCCCATCCTCTTTGAATCTGTGAATGTCCTTTCTAGTGAGGTGAGTCTCTTGAAGGCAATAAATTTTTGCCTGGTGATATTTTATTCATTTTGCCATTCTATGTCTTTTCAGTGGAGCACTTAGTACATTCACCGTCAAGTTAATTATTGAAATGTGAGAGTTGATCCCTATCATAAGGTTCTTACAGAGTTATTGTTCTTCCTGTTTGTGTGTTGTTTTTCTTTTGGTTTTGGAGTTGGTTCATGTATGTTTTTAACCTTTTGCTTGTACTCTAGTGAAGAGTATTGTTTTTCTTTTTCCCTTTTCTTCTGTGTTCAATACTTTCTTTAGTGTTTCTTGTAGAGATGGTCTGGTGGCAATGTAGGTTCTTAGGGATTGGATATCTGGGAAACATTTCAATTCTCCCTCTCTGATGAAGCTTAGCTTGGCTGGGTAGGTTATTATCGATTATAATTGTTTATCTTTTAGAACTTTGAAGATAGGGTTCCAATTTCTCCTACCTGGTGGGTTTTTGTAGATAAATGTGCTGCTATTCTATTGCTCTCCCTTGGTAGATAGTCTGACCCTTTTCTCTTGCCTTTAGGATTTTTTTATTGCTACTTTGTTTAGGCAAATTATTATGTGTATGGGAGTTGGTCTTCTCATTTGTTGTCTTGCAGGGGTTCTCTGAATCACTTGTGTTTGAATTTTTGCATCACTGATGAGATGAGGACAGTATTCTTGAATGATTTCATGAAATGTTTGTTCCAGTGTGGCCTCTGCTTCTTTCTCTGCCTCAGGAAGGCCAATTAGTCTTAGGTTTTTTCTCTTGAAGCAATCACTCATCTCTTGTAGGTTTTGTTCTGTCTTTTTAAGCTTCTTTTCTATGTTTTTGACATTTTGGGTTGGTTCTGTGTTTGGTCTTCGAGCTCTGAGATTCTTTCTTCTACTTGGCTAATTCTGCTTTCCATGTTCATTAGTTTGTTATTTATTTCCATCACAGTATTCTTTATTGCTGTTATTTCTGTCTTCAGCCCCTTCCGATTTTCCTCTCATCTCTCAATTTTTAAAATTCTCTCCTTTAATGTCTTAATGTCTGGGTTAGTTGCATGTGACCAGTCATTCTGGGGGCTCTTCATTGTTTGCGTTCCAATGTCTGTTTTCTCATTGTCTGACCTCCCAGGGATTTGTCTGAGACCTATATTCTTATTTTGGTTTTTCTTCATTTCTGCAGATTTTTCCTCCCTACTTTTTCCTTCCCTCCACTTCCCTGTCTTCTTTAATTCTGTTATCTAGGAGTGGAGGGGTTACTTTTACTTCTGTTTGTTCATTCTCCTATTCTTCTTTATGTATATCCTCTTGCTTTGTTCAATTCTGGAGTTGAACTGTAGGTTGGGGTTGTTCCTTTTTGCAGTTTTGAGATTTATTTAAGGCGAGATCTGTGATTAAAATCTATCTGCAGATCCTGGTATCAACTGACAGGTGTATGGATAATCTATAATTCACTTCCCCCTTCCTTGCAATCTGTCCATGCAGTGGGGTTATAGGTTTACTCCCTGAAAGCCAAATGAGTTTAACAGAGGGAGGAGAATGGAGTGGGCAATGGGGGGAAGAGGGGGGTGGAAACAGCATGGAGTAAGAGGGAAAACAGATGACATACCAACAAATAAAGAGAGACACAAAGACTGAAACAGACAAAAATAATAAACCACGACTACAAGCTAACCAACAACCATAGAAGAAACTAAAACATACAACAATGCTAATGCACAAGCTAACCAGCCTCCTTATTTGTGTGCTATTCCTCTATACAAAGATGGTGCTTACAGAGAAGTAAAAAAAAGAACAAAACAAAGGGAATAGGATTAAGTCAGTAAACTTACAGAACCAAGCAATACACTCTGAGACTTTTTGTTTAAGTCCAATGTCCTTTTAGCTCTGATTTCTAGCTGTCTTTGTAGGCCGGTAAATTTGTTCACATTAGGGACAGTTGGCCTGGCCTACTGTGAAAGGGAGTTCAGATCTGGACTACCTGCACAGTTCACCACTCAGATCTGGCCTGTGTCTATTTATCAAGCTTCTGTTTTTTCCATTACAGTGTTATTACCTTGAATTGCCAGCAGGTGGTACTTTCTCACCACTCCAGTTGATCTTATCTGCAGCTGCTTGCCCTGGAGGGGAGGGAGCTAGAGATGGGAGTGGCACGGCGGTGGTGGTGGCCACCTCATGGCCCGTGGGAGGAGCTCCAGGCAAGCAGTGGGATGTGATGGTGGCAGTGATAGCAGTGACAATCTCAGTAGATCTTGCTTGCAGGGTGCTTCATGGTCTGAGGTCATGGGTAGCCTCAGGCACAGGTGGGGTGATGGCCGTGATGGTGGCAGTGGTCTTGGTGGCTTCCATGGCTGCAGTGGCATCTGCAGCTGCTGCAGCCACCCAAACCACCGTGATGCTTGAGCTGTGGCCATGGCTGAGCTCCATGTGAAGAACAGGCTGTTGACGATGGGAACTGCTGACCCCAGGAGAGAGCTATAGTCTTTATGTGTTTTCTCTTTCGCAGAGGGTCTCACAGACCAAGCTGACCTGTTGCCATCTTGCTGGAACTCTGGTGAAGGTGCCTTGATTTCTTTGAGCAATGTTTTGTAGTTCTCATTGTAAAGGTCTTTCACTTCTCTGGTTAAGTGGATGCCAAGGTAATTTTTTGTGGCTATTGTGAATAGGATTTATGATTTTTATTTAGCACTCTGTCTGCTTGCTGCTAGTGTATAGAAATGCCACTGTCTTTTACACACTGATTTTGTACTCAGGGACTTTGCCAAAGTCCTTTATCAGTGCAGGAAGTTTTTGACAGATTCCCTTGGGTTCTCAAGGTATAGGATCATATCATATGCAAAGAGAGATAGTTTAACTCCCTCATTTCCTATTTGGATACATGATTTTTCTACTCTTGCCTGATTGCTCTACTTAGGGCTTCCAACATTATGTTGAACAGGAGGAGTAGAGTGGACAATTTTGTCCTATTCCTGTTTTCAGGGGAAATGCTTCCAACTTCTGTCCATTGAGTAATATGATGGTTGTAGGTTTATCATTGATGGTTCATTCTATTTTGAGGAATGTTCCTTCTGTATGTACTCAAGTGTTTTTTATCATGAAACGTTGCTGGATTTTGTGTAAAATTTTTTCTACATCTAATGATACAATCATGGGATCCTTGTTTTTACATCTGTTGATGTATTTAATTATATTATTGGTCTTGTGAATGTTGAAGCAGCCCTACATCCTGAAAATGAAGCCTACTTGGTCATGGTGGATGATTCTTGAAATGTGTTGTTAAATTCTATGAGCTAGAATCTTGTTGATAATTTTTTAATCTATTTTCATCAATGATATTGTCCTGTAGTTCTCTTTCCTTGTTAGATCTTTGAAGATTTGGGTATCAATGTGATATCAGTTTCATAAAATGATTTGGGGAGAGCTCCATCTTTCTCAATTGCTCCCTGTTGATAAGAGGTGTTTCCTGTCCCCAGACAAATATTTGCTACTGTTAATCCCATCTCCCTGCCCCCATAGTTTCCCACTACTGTCAGTCATTTACTTATAGTATTAGATTGGATGTTGAAGGTCCATTATATGAGTGAAAACATGTGATACTCAGATCTTTGTTTTTGTGAGAGGTCACTCAGTATTATAGACTCTAGTTCCGTCCAGGTTGCTGCAAAATTCATGACTTTGTTCTTTTATATGGCTGCATAGTATTCCATTGTGTGGACGCACCACATTTTTCTAATCCAATTCTCTTTTGATGGGCAACATGGTTGCTTCCAGGTTCTTGCTATTGTGACCAATGCTGCAATAAACATACGTGTGCAGGTGTCTTTTTTTGTAGAGTGATTTGTGTTCTTCTGGATAAGTTCCCAGTAGGGGGATGGTGGGGTTGTATGGGAGGCAGATATTAGAGGTTTTAGGAACCACCACACTACTTTCCACAGAGGTTGCACTAGTTTACGCTTCCACCAACAGTGTAGAAGTGTTCCCTTTTCTCCACACCCTCTCCAGCAGCTATTATTTTTTGAGTTGTTGATAATTGTCATTCTGATTGAAGTTAGGTGGTATCTCAGGGTGTTGTTGATTTGCATCTCCCTGATGATTAGTGAAGTTGAACATGCCTTCATATGTCTGTTGACAGCTCGGATGTCTTCACTTGTGAAGTGTCTGTTCATGTCTTTTGCCCATTTTATAATGGGGCTGTTTGTTTTTTTCTTTTCAGCACGTTTGAGTTCCTTGTAGATCAAAGATGTTAAGCCTTTGTCTGACATGGTGTTGGCAAATACTTTTTCCCAGTCTGTAGGTTGTCTCCCTGCTCTCTTGATGGTTTCTTTGGCTTTGCAGAAGCTTATCAGTTTAATAAGGTCCCACTTGTCTATCTTCTCTCTTATGACCAGTGGGTTTGGGGTTTTGTTCAGGAATTGGAGACCAGTTCCGATTTCCATGAGGGTATGTCCTTCATTTTCTAAGGTTCTTATGGTTTGCAGTTTTACATTTAGGTCTCTGATCCATTTGACGCTAGCCTTTGTGCATGGGGATAGATAGGGGTCCTGTTTCAATCTTCTGCATGTGCTCAGCCAGTTTTCCCAGCATCATTTACTGAATAGGTTCTCCTCTCCCCAGCGGTAGGTGGTGGAGGCTTTGTCAAAGATGAGTTGGTTGAGAAATTGAGGTTTTGCTTCTGGAATTTCAATTCTATTCCATTGATCTATATGCCTATTCCTATATCAATACCAAGCTGTTTTGATGATTGTAGCTTTATAATATAATTTGAAGTCTGGTAATGTGATACCCCCTGCTTTTTTTGTTGTTGTTGCTGTTGTTGAGAATTGTTCTGGCTCTTCTGGGACATTTGTGTTTCCATATGAATTCCTGCATTGTTTTTTCTAGATCTGAGAAGAATGTTGCTGGTAATTTAATGGGTATTGCATTGAGTTTGTAGATTGCCTTAGGAAAGATGGACAACTTCACAATGTTGATTCTTCCAATTCATGAGCATGGGATATTTTTCCACTTGTTTGTGTCATCTTTGATTTCTTTGAGCAGTGTTTTGTAGTTTTCCTTGTAAAGGTCTTTCATGTCTCTGGTTAGGAAGATGTCAAGGTATTTCATTTTTTTGTGGCTATTGTGAATGGAATTGTGTTTTTTATTTGGGTTTCTGTTTCTTTATTATTGGTGTAAAGAAATGCCATTTTCTTTTGCACATTTATTTTGTATCCTGAGACTTTGCCAAAGGCCTTTATCAGTGTAAGAAGGTTTTTGACAGATTCTCTTGGGTATTCAGGTACACAATCATATCATCTGCAAAGAGAGATAATTTGACTTCTTTTCCTATTTGGATACCTCTGATTGCCTTCTCTTCTCCGATTGCTCAAGCAAGGACTTCCAATACTATGTTGAACAGGAGGGGTGAGAGTGGGCATCCTTCTCTTTTTCCAGTTTTCAGGGAAAATGGTTCCAATTTTTGTCCATTTAGGAGTATGCTGGCTGTGGGTTTCTCATAGATGGCTTTTACTATTTTGAGGTATGTTCCTCGTGGCTTTTACTATTTTGAGATATGTTCCTTGTATGTCTAGATGTTCGAGGGTTTTTATCAAGAAGGGGTGCTGGATTTTATCAAAAGCTTTTTCTGTATCTAATGATATGATCATGTGGTTTTTGTTTTGACATCTGTTGATGTATTTAATTACATTTATGGTTTTATGTATGCTGAACCAGCCTTGCATCCCAGGGATGAAGCCTACTTGTTCATGATGGATGATTTTTGAGATGTGTTGTTGAATTTGGTTTGCTAGGATCTTGTTGAGAATTTTAGCATCTATGTTCATCAAAGATATTGGCCTATAGTTCTCTTTCTTTGTTGGATCTTTACCTGGCTTGGGTATCAATGTGATGTTGGCTTCGTAAAATGATATGGGGATTGTTCCATCTTTTTCAATCACCTGGAATACCTTCAGTAGGACTGGTATCAGTTCTTCCTTAAATGTCTTGTAGAATTCTGCTGGAAAGCCATCTGGGCCAGGGATTTTTTTTTGTAGGTAGTCTTCTTATTACGTAGACAATTTCCTTGATTTTTATTGTTCTATTTAGGGTTTCAATTTCTTCTGGTTCCAAACTAGGTAGGTTGTGTGATGTCAGAAAGTCCTCCATTTCCTTAAGATTTTCAAGTTTGTTTCCATATAAGTGTGCGTAGTAGTCTCTAATGATCTTTTGTATTTCTTCAGGGTCAGATGTGACTTCATCCTTTGTGTTTCTGGTTGTGCTTATTTGGGTTTTTTCTCATTTTTTCTTGGTTAGTCTAGTTAGGGGAACATCAATCTTGTTTATCCTTTCGAAGAACCAGCTTTTTGTTTCATTGATTTTTTGTATTATCTTTTTGTCTTCTATGTCCTTGATTTGGGCTTTTATTTTGGTGATCTGGATTCTTCTGCTGAAATTAGGGTTTTTGTGGTCTTGCTTTTCCAGCTTCCTTAGGTGGCTTGTTAGGCTGTTCGTGTTCCTTCCATTTTCTTCATGTGTGTGTGTAGGGATATAAATTCTCCTCTTACTACGGTCTTTAAGGCATCCCAGAGATTTTGGCAAGATGTTTCTTCATTTTCATTTATTTCTAGGTATCTTTTGATCCCTGTTTTGATTTCTTCATTGACCCAGGAATTGTTTAGCATCATACTGTTTAGTGTCCATGTCTTTGTGGGTTTTGGGGGGAGTTTGTTGGTGTCAATGTTTATTTTTATTCCACTGTGGTCCGAGAAGGTGCATGGTAGAATTTCGGTCCTTTTAAATTTGCTTATGCTTGATTTATGTCCAATTATGTGGTCAAACTTAGAATACGTTCCATGCGGTGATGAGTAGAATGTGTATTCTGTGGTCTTTGGATCGAGTGTTCTGTAGGTAGCAATTAAGTTCATTTGGTCCAGAGTCACATGGAGCTTCCAGATCTCCTTGCTGATTTTTTGTCCTGATGATCTGTCTAGGGTTGTGAGTGGGGTATTAAAGCCTCCAGTTATGATGATCTTAGAGTCAATATCTTTCTTCAGTTTTCCCAGAAGTTGCTTTATAAAAGTTGGCACTCCTATGTTGGGTGCATATATATTTAGGATAGATATTTCCTTTTCATGGAGTGAAACTTTTATCATTGTGTAGTATCTTTTTTAATTTTTGATAGCTTAAATGGTATTTTGTCTGGAAGTAGGATCACAACTCCTCCTTTCTTTTTGTGTTCCATTTGCCTGAAAGTTTGTTTCCCATCCTCTTACTTTGAGTCTGTGTATGGCCTTTCTAGTGAGGTGAGTCTGTTGAAGGCAGTATTTTGTTGCCTGGTGATATTTTATTCAGTTTTGCCATTCTATGTCTTTTCAGTGGTGCATTTAGTCTATTCACATTCAGGCTAATTATTGAAATGTGAGAGTTCATCCCTTTCATAGAGTTCTTATACTGTTGTTGTTCTTCCACTTGGTTCTTTTTTATCTTTCTTTTGGTTTTGGGGTTGGTTCATGTATATTTTATTCTTTTCCCTGTACTCTTTTGAAGACCATTGTTCTTTTTTCCTTTTCTTCTGTGTTTAGTACTTTCTTAAGTGTTTCATGTAGAGGTGGTTTGGTGGCAGCCTAAGTTCTTAGGGATTGGATATCTGGGAAGATTTTAATTCTCTCTCACTGATGAAGCTTATCTTGACCAGGGAAGTTATTCTTGGTTGAAATTGTTTATTTTTTAGGACTTTGAAGATAGGACTCCAAACTCTTCTAGCCTGTAGGGTTTCTGTAGATACATCTGCTGCTATTCTGATTGGTCTTTCATGGTAGGTGATCTGGCGTTTCTCTCTTGCTGCCTTTAGGATCTTTTCTTTTATGCCTATTTGTTTAGGCAAATTATTATGTGTCTAAGAGTTGGTCTTCTCATTTGTTGCCTTGCAGGGGTTCTCTGAATCTCTTGTGTTTGAATTTTTGCATCACTGATTAGATAAGGGAAGTTTTCTTGAATGATCTTATGGAAAGTTTGTTCTTGTGTGGTCTCTGTCTCTCTTTCTGCCTCAGGTATGCCAACTACTCTTAGGTTTGGTCTCTTGGAGCAATTGCTCATCTCTTGAAGGCTTTGTTCTGTCTTTTTGAGCTTGTTTTCTGTGTTTTTAAGAGTTTGGTTTAGTTCTATATTTTGGTTCTCAAGCTATGAGATTCTTTCCTCTGCCTGGGTAATTCTGCTTTCCATGCTTATCAGTTTGTTATTTATTTTATTCACAGTATTCTTTATTACTGTTATCTCAGATATCAGCTACTTCCTAGTTTCTTCTTGTGTCTCCTCAATTCTTTTTTAATCTCTCCATTATTGTCTTGATGTCAATGTTTGTAGTTTGAGACCCTTCATTCTGAGGGCTCTTCATTGTTTGCATTCCAAAATCAATTTTCCCAGTGTCTGCCTTCCCGAGGGTCTGGGAGAGACCCATACTCTTCTTTTGGTTTTTCTTCATTTTTTGTTGATTTTTTCTCTCTCTCCCCCTTCCCTCCCTTCTTTAATTCTGTTTTTGGGGGAAGATGAGGTTGCTTTTATTTCTCAAAAGTGAACTGGCTTTGTTCACTTTTGAGGTTGGAGTGTAGGCTTCAATCTGTACTTTTTGCAGTTTCGAGGTTTAATTGAGAGAAAAACTGTGGTTCACAGTGTATATGCTGATTCTGGCATCCACAAACAGGTGTATGAGCTCACTGGAACCTATTTCCCTCTGCCTTATAATTTATCCATTCAGCAGTATGTAGTCTTGGTTCCTGGACTGGAATTGGCCAGACTCTTTTCTGCACCACCATAGTCCACCACAGCCTCTGGACACAGAAGAGAACCTGAGTGATAGGCACTCAGGAGTTCTGTGCTCTTGTCTTGAACTTGCAGAACTCTTCAGGTCTTGTGGGACCCTACTCACTCATGGGAAACTGCCTGACCCACAGCTATGCTCTGTTATGGAGTGGTGCAGGAAAAAAGCCTTGAACAGTGCCAACTGTCATTTCCCAGGTATTCATTCCTTGCAGGGTGGAGTGGCTCAGGTTAGTATTTTTTTATGATCATGGGGTGAGAAGTAGCTTTAAAATTTTGTATCTACAGTAAAAATACTACAGACAAAGTTTCAATAGATATGTACACAGAAAAATTAAAATTTCTCAGTGGCAAAAATTGTTATTAAGAGAGTTACAAAGAAAAAATCCTTATAATTTTGCCACACTTGGAGAAAATCTTAGTTCCCTAGCTGTGGAGAGATAAGCTCTGTGATCCAATTCCCTCCCCTCTACTCCACAGAAAAGTCAATAATTTTGTTGGATTGCAAGCTGTATTTTCGAGCTGCTGCATTTTACTTGTGGATTCCAAGGGAAAGGTACGGTTTTGTGGCAACAGGACTCCTTTGGCCTCTTTGTTGTATGTGGTTCAACCTCTTTGCTGTGGACTGTGGTCCAACAGTACACATCACAAGTTATTTAACAGTTTATTTAGATCTTGGGGGATAGGGGATCCATGTGGATTTGTGATGTTTTACAGGTCATATAACCTCTTTAGGACTTAAGTTTCACATTCATTTTAAAAATTATTTTAAAGATGTGGGGTAAAATTCAGGGTTAGGTATACAAATGGTCATGGTACAGGTAAAGTTTGGGCCGCGTTTTGGTTCCCAGGTCACCTGATTTGAGATCAGGTACCCTTACTAATGTTGTGTCTCCCCTGCCCCCCATTAGTTTCCCACTGCTGCCACTCCCTTTCTTATAGTATTATGATAATTGTTTAGGGTTCACCTGTGATTGAGAGCATGCGGACTCAGTTCTTTGATTCTGTGATTGATCTCTAAGTATTACAGACTCTAAATCCATCCAAGTTGCTGTGAAGTTCATAGTTTTGTCCTTCTTTACACATCAATTTTTCATTAAATATATTTAATACACAGTGACTTGAGTGCCTTGAGGACATGGTCATGGGGCCATTCCTGCAGATGTAAGCCTGAGAGTGTCATGTCTGCACAACTATGGTGTAAGACTAGAGAAGGAGAAACTTCCCTGAGCTGGGATGATGGTGCTGCTCCTTCAGGAAGGGAGAGCTCTGGAGCTCTAGGATGTCAAGAGTTGTGCAGTTCCAGAGAGAAGAGGGCCAGGCCTGAGCCTCAGAGGTGGCAATGAGCAGGAGGCAGCTGGTCTGTGGTCAGAGGGAGCATGTGATTGTCTTTTGTGCCCATCTGAGATGGCAGGGGCAGGACTGGCAGAGGCTTTAGGGAAAATCATGGTTAAATTCAGTCAAGAGCCTGTGGAAGTTTGACCTTGACTTGAAACATACATAGAGTGACTAGCTTCAGTGGCAGGAGAGTCAATGTGTGGCATCAGCAAAAGGTAAATACCAATATTTGAATTTGGAGGTGTAGGAAGTTCACATTCTCCACAAGGAACTTTGTCCTTTTCCCCAAAACTCTTATTCAGACCACAGGCAGTTGAAGTCTTTTAAAAAGGAGAAATTTGACTTATTGTAAAGGGTAGGGACACAAGAAAGCTACCAATACCTAGAAGGCTCTAACCCCAACTTCCCATAAGAGGGTAATTTCTGTGCCTGAACACAGGCTGACACTAGTGACCGGGTGACCAGAGCCTCCTGGGGCAGAGATATGAACTCAGGGAAGAAGGTAAATATTGAAGGAGGGTGACTGTGGGGATACCAGCTGGCTGCATCAACAAGGAGGGGCAGGTCCAATACAGCACCAGGAACATCACAGAGTGAGACTGCACATTAATTTCTTCAGCACATTCTCACTGTTAGGTTAAAAAATCAATATATATCCCAGAATGCCTCCAAAATGTTAGGTCAGGCCCACTGGGGTGGGGTTGTGTGATCTGGTGCCACATGAAAGATGCAAAGAATGCACAGAAGTTAGATTGGAAAATATAGTTTATTTAGAAAATGGATTAGAGAGAGAGAAAAAGGGGCTCCACCTCCCCCATATCGGAGTGGGGGGCCAGAGCTAAGAAACATGGCTGCAGTAGCTCAGAAAGCCAAGTGGACACACCAGAATTTAGCAAAGCAATAGCAAATGGCTGCTTCAGGTTGAATGCTTTTAAACATTTCCCTTGAAGGGGGCAGATTATTAAGGTGGTCAGGTGGTGGCCCTGCTCCAAATCATCACAAAGGGGGCAAGAAAACACAGGTACTGACGTCAGCTGATGGACAACAGGCAGATGGCTGGGTTAGTCACAAGATTGCTGCCATGGGGATGGAGTCTGTCTGTGTCATGGAGGTCACAGAAGGCTGATTAGGTTAACCTGGGTCTTAAGGGTGGAGGCAGACACTTGAAGGAAAAGCTAATTAGTAGAAAACAAGCTGGAGAGAGGGTTGTAAAACAATTATCAATAGCTACCTCTGAGAAATTGTTTCTGTCCTTGGTATGAACTTGCAAAACAGAGATCCAGGCAATGTTAAAATGACTGCTCTTTGGGTACATTGATTCTAGGTTATGTCATTTCGCTCACTGAGTTTGAACAGCACTGTAGGTGCTGGGATGAGATGGAAGGGCTGAATGGTTTTCTCGGAGCTGCTGGGCTGTCTCTTCTGTAGTAACTTGCTAGCCACGCCTTTGGGTGGGAAGAGTGTGTGAGGACTGCTCTGCTCAAGCGGATCCTCCTCTCTCACCTCTCCCCTCCAATGTTTTCTCTGCAGTTGAACAGGTTGGCAGGCAGCAGGCACCAGCCCCTCTGCTGGGCCTTTGGGCTCCTGGGATTCAGCAGCTTCCTCCTAAGTGAGTGTCTTGGAATCTCTGGGGAGGGGCACTTGTATGGACTGAGATAGCTGGGGCCTGACCACTGGGAGGCTGTTCCCGTCTCGGTGTCTTTGGGGAAAAGAAAAAGAAAACTAGTCTGTTACAAGTTACAAATGCAGTGTAATTGGTCAGCTCCAGGGTGATGGGAAAGAATGAAATGGCCTTTTTATGGAGAGGAGGTGAAACCCTAGGGCAGCCTTAGCTAGGGCAGCCTTGGCTGCATTAGGGGATCCTTCACCAGGGTGGAGAGGCCAATTCTGCTGCATTAGCAGGGAAGCCATGAGAGCCTGGAGCTGTCTGGGAAGAGGCAGGAGACATATAAAAACCTGCCTACTGGGCTGAGTGCTGGGTGCAGGGCCCCCCCTGGCCTGGAAGTCACAGGTATTTTGAAAGTCTCTGCCCCTGTCAAGTGGATCTCTCACAGTGATGTTTGGTCAGTGGCTGTCCTTGGAAGGAACATCTCTAAATTTTTCTGCATTCTATCAGGAAGTCCCAAGCTCTACAAAACTGTGAATGCCTTTGTCTTTAGTGCATGGATTGTCTCCTGTTCCAGTCACCCTGGACCTGGGAAGAAGGATGGGTGGTGAAGGAGTGGTGGTGAGGGTGGTGATAAGGAATTTGTCCTGATGATTCTTAAGCTTTATCACCCTTCATGACCATGTGTGTGGAAAGGGAAGTGTGGAAGGGAAGATGGTACCTGAGGGTGGCTCAACTGATACTGTAATCCTAGAGACACAGGTAGCTGCCCCTGAGCGTGGTCCTCACTTGAGGGAATCCATCACCATCACAACAACAGCCTTTTCCAAATGCCCACCCCGTGTCTGACCCAGAAAGCTGGAGGAGAAAGGGTCTCTACATTGTG
>NW_007246208.1:0-9757 GCF_000164805.1 Carlito syrichta | reverse complement strand
AGGGTGCTTTGTTGATTGTGAGTGTGGGAATGGGTGAGATGTAAGCAACATTTTATGTTGATTACAGAGTTTTACATTTTATATGATTCAAATAACATTTCATTCCACCTGGTGGAAGCACATAGTCTACCACGTGTTTCCTGGCTTGTTTTTTCTTATTCTTCAGGATGAGCATCTTTTATAGGTCAGACAGCTCTTGCTGCCTTTCTTCTCTCTGTCTTCCTTCATCTTCTTCCCAGTGTGCTCACCGTCCACCTTCTGGGCAGATCCTCTCTGGCAAGGTGAGGGCTGAGCCTCCTCTTATATCCCTGGTTCCCTCTTCCAGGAAGTTTGAAATCTGGCCAGCCTGACTCTTTAACCCTTAGACAGCCAGAAGTCGCTGCTCATCTAAGCCTCTGAAAGTATTTGCTTTCCCTTCCTAGGAGAGAGAAGTTGAGACTGAGACTTCAGAAGCTATTCAGGTCCTGGTGGGATCAGGCAGCAGTGCAGGGTGGGGCTGAGTTCCAGGGAGGGCAGGGAGAGGGTGGAGTGGAAGAGCTCATGGACAACGTCTTACAGGGGAAGCCCTGGGCTGAAAGAGGAAACCAGGCTTAGGTCTTCCTCTTTCCTGTGTGCCCCAGGACAAGTTCATCCCCAAGGGTCTTCTCTCCTCTGTAAAATGTGGGCCTCAGGCAGATCACCTCTGAGGCCCACACAAGCTGGGACATTCTGGGAATGGGAACTTCACTCAAACAGGGCTCTTCTGTGGCTACATCAGGGCTGCTGCTCTGTGCCCCTTATCCTGTCCTGTTCTATTCTTGTGGCCTAACAGGGACTGACAGTTGATGAACCTGTTTAGACTCCTTCAGAGAGAGACCCCAGTCAGTACCTGTGGCCACTTCCTCAGATCCAAGGGAAGAAGAGAATGCTCCTCTTCCAGACTCCTCCATCTGACCCTCTGCTTTCTGTGCCTCTGCTCCTGAGAGAGGTCTCAGGCCCAACGTTTTTAGAGCACCTGCTGGAGGACATCATCTCCCTCCTCACAGTGTGTGGAAATGTCTGCAAATTACACTCAGGAAGTTCTGCTCAGCTGCGCCTCTGAGAAGTTGCCAATAAAAGCCTCAGCCAGACATTTCAGTTCCTGCCTGTTTAGCAGAAAACACTAGTTTCCTTTTCCTTCGTTCCAGGTAGTGACCTCCTCCTACCAATGCTGCTGGAACAGGGCAAACATTGTTTTGAGCAAAATTATTCCTGAAAATCTCTTAGAAAGGTGCCACTTTGAAGATGGAAATACTGTCTCCCAGCAAGTATGATTGCCACAATCCCCCAGTTGCAACTAATAGTTGTGTCTTGAGCTACAGGTCAACTATAGCACTGGTGTTTAGTGTCCATAGTTTTACCAGCAACTTGTGTGTTTAAATCTTAGAATAATACTGCAATTAAGAGTTGAGGTGTTATAGGAAGATAATTTTTATTTCAATCTTTGATTTAATGAGGGACCAGAAGAATGTTAGAAGAGGTTCAACGAGTCAAAGAAGATTTTTATGGAGACCAGCAGGACTGCTGAAATGATTTATAGATAGACACCCTGTGTCACAGGGTCATAGTATTTGTGGGTGCAAAGGTATAGGTCAGGACGAGACACATCACTAACATCACTCACCTTTGAGAGGAGACACAGTTGGAGCTTTTACCCAAAACAGGTCCAGACCCACATAATTGTTTCTGGTGAGTATGTAATAATCAGTAATTATAAAATAACCTGTTAAAGAAAAAGGAAAACTCCCAAATCAGATAGAATTCATTAGAAACAGGTCACTAGGTACACACACCCTCTGGGGGAGGGGATCACAGTAGATGTGGACAGGAGACACCTTTGAAAGCCTTAGCATGTACCAGAGATGCAGGAGCTTTGGACTCATGAGCTCCTGTGATTGATGCTCTCATCATGGAGCAGGTGAGGAAATTGGAGGTGTGGCAGGTTGAGGAACCAATCCAGTGTCACCCTCCACTATAACCAGAACTTCACCCCAGAAGTGTTTCCAATTCACTTGCCATGCAGCATTCCCAGGATCAAGGGAGACTCTTGTTTCATTTATTGTTGATGAAAAACACTCCTTTTCCTGTTTCCAATGTCCTAGGTGTCTGCAGCACTGTGGCCAAGAGTGCTGGATCACAGGGCTCTGGAGTGAAGGATTCTAGAGCCTATATTCCTCTGAAGGGGATCCGAGGAGGTTCTGTGCTGTTTCCTGTGATTAAGAAGCCAGGAGTAGCTCTAGGAGCTGAGCTGGAGAAGGTCTCATGGGGCTTTGGCCCTGAGTCAGACTTCATAGTCATGCTGCAAGTTCACAGGGGGTCTGAGTCTCCCACCTGGGTCAACCTCCAGGACAAGTTCCAGCAGCGGGTCCACGTGCCCAGCATGATGACCTTGATGACTGAGAACCTGAAAGCTGAGGACAGTGGGCAGTACTGGGCTCATGTCAGTTTAACTCGGGGGAAGCTGAGGACAGTGGGCAGTACTGGGCTCATGTCAGTTTAACTGGGGGGGAAGCCTTTCTCGAAGTGTTCTGCCTCACCGTCTATGGTAAGTGACACCCTTCCCTCCATCCCATGGCGTACCTCCTTCCTTTGTCCCTAGAGTGTCACATTGGGCACATTTTGTATGATCCCATTCAGATTCTATTTTCTCCCCTGAAAATAGGGTTTGTGAGGTTACCATGTATGGAGAGCAGAGCTATGATTCACACAAGGAGAAAATACCTTGAGTGTTTTGGGAGGGGAAATTTCATTGGCAATTTTTCCGATAATGTTAATCATTCTTTTTTATGATTAATGTGATTTAACTTCTGTGGTTGCTTTCCACTGGTGCTCTAACAACTTGTCATGAATTTGTGGCTTAAAAGAACAAAAATGTATTGTTTCACTACCAAACATTGGACACAGGTCTACCTGGCTAACATGAAAGTACTGTCAGGGCTGTGTTATTCCACCTGCTTGTAGCTGCTAGCATCCCTTGGCTCGTTGCCACCTTCCTCCATCTCAAAGCCAGCAATGAGGGTCATGTTCTTCTCAAATTGCATTCCTCTCCCCTCTCCCCTCTCTCTCCTTCTTTCATTTTTAAGAATCCTTGTGATTACATTAGGCCCATCTGGAAAGTTCAGAATAATCTCCCCATTTTGAGGCAGGTTGATCAGCAACCTTAATTCTATCTGTCCTTGAATTGCCCTTGCCAAGTTTCTTAATCTATTCTAAGGTTGCCAGGATTAGAATGTGGACATGTTTGGGCTCACTATTCTGCCCAACACCCTTGGAAATTCATGTGTATTGAGTCCTCCTTTCCACACTCCTCTCACTCAGCCCCAGCCTGAGGCTAGCCTCGCTTACTCAAGCCTCTGCAATCCAGTCCTCAAAGTCTCCACAGGTGTAGGAATTTGTACCACAATCCTTCTTAGGAAACCCATTTAGTCAACTCTTTCATTCCTTCAGTTTGCCCCTGTACAGGGAATCTTCTGCTGTGGAGAGAGTGGTTTGTGCAGCTTTGGATTCCCTGTGATTTCTAGGAACTGCCCATGAACCTGACTCTTCTCTTCTCATCTGCATCTCAGGTTCAGTGTCACATCCTATCTACACCCAGAGTTGTTGGTCCTGGTCGCTACCATTGTGTCTTCTCAAAGGTGCCCACTTTTGGAAGCCTCCAGGAGCTGTCCTGATGTCCTCCAGGAGCTGTCCTGATGTCCTTCCCCACCTGGGCTGTGCAGTTTCAGGAACTGTCTCATCTTGAGATACAGCAAAGGACCCTGGGCCAGGACAAGCCCTTCTGTCCCAGACTTCTTCCTCTTGAGGAAAATCTCCAATATTTTTTTCTTTTAAACATAATAAGTCCTGGGAATGTGGAGTCCAACTCTTTTCTTTTATTTTTTTCTTTATTTTAAAGATGTGAGGTACATTTCAGGGTGAGATGTGCAAATGTTCATTATGAAGGTACCCTGGTTGTTGAAGTGTGCCCCCTCTCCTCTGACAGTCTCCTTCAACTGCCAATCCCACCCCCTCTTCCCTGGGAGTTTCCCACTACTGCCAATCCCTTTCTTACAGTATTTTTTTTCTGAGTTGGAGTCTCACTCTTGCCACCCAGACTGGAGTGCAGTGGCCGCTCCCAGTCACCACAGCCTCAACCTGCTGGGCTCCAGCGATCTTTCTGCTTCAGCCTTCCAAGTAGCTGCAACTACAGGTGTGCACTACCACACCTGGCTGATTTTTTATTTATTGTAGAGATGAGGTCTCCCCAAGTTGCCCAGGCAGGTCTTGAACCCATGGGATCAGGCAATCCACTAACCTCAGCCTCCCAAAGGCACAGGATTACAGGCTAAGTCACTGAGCCTGGCTTCTTATAGTATTATAATAATTGTTCAAGGTTCGCTTATAAGTGAGAACATATGGTACTCTGTTCTTTGTTTCCGTGATAGATCGAGTATGATAGACTCTAAATCCATGCAAGTTGCTGCGAAGTCCATATGTTTGTTGTTCTTTATGGCTGCATAATATTCCATTGTTTATATGTATCACGTTTTTTAAATCCAGTCCCCAGCTGTTTACTTCTTTGGGAGATTTTTGAAGACTTTTCATTTTAGGAAACCCACAAGGAGCTGAACTCAAGGGCTCCCCTTATTGTCACCTGCTCAGTGTTTAGCTATGGCCAAATTGTAATTTAGCTATAAAATGCACCCACTTTCCTTACAAGGAACATACATTGACTTCAATAAGAAAATGATGAGAAAGTGTGAAGTGTCATGTTCTCCACACATGTGAGGTTCCTTTTTTCTTCTTCTCCACTCCTGCCCCAGAGCTTGTGCCCCGTCCTAAGATCCTGCACAAGTCATCATCCATCATACCAGGCTGGTACAATGTCACCCTGGAGTGCAGGGCCCCAGGGACCACAGAGGATTTGAACGTGACCTGGGAGAACCATGGCCTTCCCAGGGAGCTGGAATAGACTGAGACACCAGGACCTGCCCCCAATCCCTGGAACCTGGCTGTAAGCCTGCCCCTGAGCCAGCACAAGGCTAACCTCACCTGTGTGGTCAGCAATCTGGTGGACCAGAAAAATACCACCGAAGTCCTGGAAAAATTCTGTGCCCAAGGTGAGTGACAAGTGTGGTTTTCCAGAGAGGGAGAGCATCTGGAGCTCAAGAAGATCTGAAGCCAGAGGGTTCTGGACTCTCCCACCCACCATATGTGTCAGCACCTCCTTCCACCTGGAAACCCCACAGAAGTCTGGGAGTCACCTCCACTTCACTCTGCCTTAACCATCTCTCCCATCTCTCCCATCCATGACCCCTCGCTGCCCCCTTCTCCCTGTCTGTCCAGGCAGCTGCCTCCCCACAGCTCTCCAACCCCTCCATCCTCAATGGGATATCCAGAGTGGGCTTTGGAAAACACAGATTGAATTGTGTCATTGTCTGTGCCATCTGTGGGACTTGACCTCAGTTACTCTCCTTAGCATTGAGGGTTCAGATGCTCCACAGCCCACATTTCTGGCTTCAGCTACACACTTCACACCGAACTGCTTCTGGCAAAGTTTGCTTACAACCAGTTTTCACTGAAGGAATGACTGACCTGGTCCCCTTTGTGCAGCCTTGTTCTCGCTAACCCTTCTTCTAGGCACTGGTGGAGGGATCTGAAGTGTCAGCATCATGCAAAACTACCTGTTAACCTCCTTCTCACATATCTTAGAGTGTTGGCTAAAGTGCAGCACTTAGCATGAACTCAAGACACTCTGGACACAGACTCCTGCCCTCCTATGACCCTCCTTGACCCACCTCCCCCCTGCCCTGTCCTCCCTTGCTACAGTTGGGAGCTGGCAACTCCTAGATCTGCCATTTTCACACAGCCATTTCCTAAACATGGTGCTCCCATTTCCTGGAATGCCATACCCTGAGCATCTGGGAAACTCCTACTCCTCATTCAAGATTCTGTATACCCAGAACCTCCTCTGGGAGGCCCTTCCTGAAGACCTTGTGCAAGATGTGAGCCCAACTTGCAGCTGCGATCCTTGTGTCTGGTTGTTGGAATTTTCTCATCTTGAGGTTGAGCTGCTCTTGGATGCCGACCTTGTCTTGTTCATCTCTGTGTCCCTGGCCCCAGGCAGAGGTTCTGTAGCCACTTGAATGAATGGACCGGCCATGCTTCTCCCTCTTGTGCTTCTCTGTTCAAGGCCCCCTCACACCTCTCCACCCATCTTCTCCCTCTGTCTCCCCTTATTGTCGAGTCTCTCAAGTTCTCAATGCCTTACCCTTTCTCATTCTCTCTGTGTGAGGGAAACAGATTCACATGGACAGGAAAAGGGTCTTCTTCTGCGAAACATTTTTGGGGTCACCCTGCTTGTGCTATTGATCCTGGGAGTTGTGCTGTTCTACTGGAAGACACATAAAAAGAAAAAGATGGAGAATAGAAGAGGCAGGTAGCACATTCTAGGCCCAAATTCCTCCGCACCCTTACTAGAGACTGGGCTCCCTCTAACCTGAATTTTGCCTCTAGGGAGTGGGTCTTGCAAAGGGAATGGTGAGTATGGCCATGGCCTTGGGGTTCATGGCAGTAGGGGGTGATACAGGCTCACCGGACTCAGGTTCATGCTTTGTCCATAAATATCTCAGATGCAGAATGGCAGAAGTACCACAGGGTGGATGATAGTGGTATACACTCTGTCCATATCTCAGCCAGTAAAAGTCTCAGGAAGGCAATGGCCAAGTTGAGGACCTGAAGCTCTGATGACGTGGGCACTATCAGCTCCTCTCTGCTTATCCTGGGCTTACAACCCCAGGATCTGCCATTTCTAGCTCCACTGCCTGTTCATCTGCTTCTGAACAATCAACAGTATTTACTAAGATAATTTGCAACTGGGGTTGTTGCTGGGCTGAGTGCTCTGGAGAAATTCATAAGCAGTGTATGTCAGCGAGACTTGCTTTGGAGACCCTCTGGACCCACTCTACCCTCCAACTGCTCCAGAACCCTCTGTCTGGCTGACATTACAGGGTATCAGGGAACAATATCTAGAAGAAAAGAGGCCTCTTGCTGCTTTTGTGGTAACGTCCATACCCCAGTCTGGAGCATGATGATTTAATCAGAGGAAGCAAGAGGATTGGTGCCTTGGCATACCTGCACTCTGACCTGACACCTGAGACAGCTGCCTGTCCCACCCCTGATTCAGCTCCAGCTGCCCCTGGTCTAGGTTACTCTGAGTTTGTGGTCACAGCTGCCTAGATACAGGTGGCCCTGTCACTTCCCCTGCTCACCTCCTCAGACTGTCTTCACACTCAGGATCCTCATGCCTCCCCGGAGGGCTCCTCCTCCTCGTCTGTCATTCGCATGGCTCCCGCCATGTCCAGAAGCCAACCCAAGGGTACCCTGCCAGACTGTGAATATGGAAAATCCCAACCCTCTCTGCTGTGCCCCTGGTGTGTGTTTTTGTGAGAACATGAGCCTAGTCATGGGGACTGTGAGAGATGTTCACCATACCCCATGGATGAAAGTTAAGACCTGGATTCTGGGTGCTGAGCTGGATGAGAGTTTTGCATATGATTGAGCTCTGAGTTCCTTCGAGAGGGATTTCCAGAGACACCTGCTCAGGCTCCATCTCCACTTACTGAGTTAGAATTTCTAGGCATGAGGCTCATGAATGAGATTTCTAGCATCTATATTTCGCATGCTATAAGACATCATCTAGATTGAAGAACCATTAGATTGAAACTTATATGAGATCATAAAAGAATAAATATGGTAGAATAAAAGAGTTTGCACTTTTTATAATGATGGAGTAGGAAATAGTTTTTAAATCATTTCTCTAAATAAAAAGCAATATAGATAAAAATAGATATGAATACAGAAAAATTAAAATTTCTCATTGGCAAAGATTGTTGTTTAAAAAGCTAAAGAAAAGAATGCTCAGACACTTGCCACATTTGGACAGTATCTCAGTTCCCTCCAGTGAAGAGGTAGCACTGTGCTCCATTTCCCTCCCCCTATTCCAAAGCAGAGTCTATAATTTGGGTAGATTGCAGGGTATATTTTCTAGCTCTGCTGTTTATTTGTGGGTTTCAAGGCAAATGAAAGAGTTTGAGGCAAAAAAAAATGGCAAACAAGACTCTTTCCTCCTCTTTGCTGAGCTGTGGTAGGGATTTCCCATCATGAATTCTGTGGACTCAGGCCCCAAATGGATTCACCAGATTATTTAGATCTTGAGGGTAGATGGGTTCATGACTTCCTCCATGCCTGTTAGCCTATAAGTGAACCTGTTCTTGCCTTTGGGGCAAGCCCCAATTAGTTATAAAGAGTGCTGGTTCCTCTATTGACAGAGGTTCCTCCAATAAAGAACATCCCTCCTTTGGGTTGCACATCAGGTAGTTCTGGGACTGCCTTGTGGATGTTGAGTGTTAGGGGGGCCTGCATTGGTGAGTGCTTGACACTGGCCTCAGACGCAAGTAGTAGGAGGCTCCCAGCCACTGTGCTACCAGCACTGCACATTCCAGGTCCAGATACCTCAAAGGAATCTCTTTGGCTCCAATCTATGAGAGATCCTTCTCCCTGGGGGCCAACAGACCCCCTGCTTCACCTCCGCAGATTCCCTGACCACTACTCACTGTCCCCATACAGAACGTTGCTTTTCACCACAGTTGTGTCTTCCCCTCACCCTTCCCCACTCAGTGACAGGGACCTGCTAGTCTCTAGGGAGCAGTAGACACTTAAGCAGACTCTCCCATCTGAGGGATAACTTCACAAATCCTGGTCTCTTGTACAGCTTGCTAGAGCTATTCAAAGTCCCTGATAGAGAACATTTGAAGGAATAAACAAGGGAAAAGAACATATTGGATAAATATATTCCCAACACATGGGGTAGATAGAGAGCTAATTTCTACAATATGCCAGGAGCTCTTACAAATAAGTCAGGAAAAGACTAACAGTGCCATAGAAACTTGGGGAAAGACCGTGAAGCTTCGGAAGAAGCAATACACATGGCCTTTTAACACATAATAGACTTTTAAGCTTTGCTAATTTCTGTAGACTGAATGATTTTGTGCCCTTACAATTCCCATGCTGTAACCTAATCTCCAGTTGGATGGTTTTGGGAGGTGAATACCTCACAGGGGTAGAGCTCAGGAATGGGATCTGTGCCCTTAGGAAAGGGCTCCAGAGCAGTCCCTTGCCCCTTCTACCAGGTAAGGACACACTGAACGGTGCTGGCTACAACCTGGAAAGTGAGCCCTAACCACTCAACCTGCTGGGATTTCTCAGCCTCAGAGGTGTGACCATACATTTTATTGTTTATAAGCCACACAGTCTATGGAATATTGTTTAAAGAAGATCAAATGGACTAAGGCACTAATTTTAAAAAGGATGCAAATTAAAACAAGGAGCAATTTTCATATGGATTGGCAATAAATAAACAAGTTAATAATACCTAAAGTGTGTTAGGACATAGGTAAACTGGCATTTTCATACATTGTTGATGAATTTTAATTGATAGAAATTTGAGGAAAACTTGGTAGCAACTATTAAAATATATAATGTGTATACCCTTTGTTCTAGCAGTTTATCCTACACAGAAAAAAATCTTATAAAAGAATACAGGAATCTATGTAGAAGAATTTCAATGCAGCATTTTTTTGGGAATAAGAAACAGCCTAAATGCCTATCAAGAGGAAATTATGAAAGAAAGAAAGAAAGAAAGAAAGAAAGAAAGAAAGAAAGAAAGAAAGAAGGAAGGAAGGAAGGAAGGAAGGAAGGA
>NW_007246207.1:0-7419 GCF_000164805.1 Carlito syrichta | reverse complement strand
TGTGGTTGTTCTTTCTCATGTGTTTTCTCATGTTCTTCTTCATGTATGAAAAAACATTTGCTTGAGAGTGGGGGGTATCCTTTGAGAGTGGGGAGTGTCCCTTGTGTACCTGGAACAGTTCATGTGAAATGCAAATGCTACCTTTTGTCTTCTGTGATGTTGACTTTGCAGAGTTTGGGGATAAAAGCTCTTAGATAGCACTCAATAAACGACTTCTGCTCAACCTTGAACAGGAATCCACTTTCTTTCTCCCCCCTAGTCACCAACGCCATTCCTCCTCCAGGAACCTCTAAATCTTACAGAAGCAGGACACCTGCAAGTGGCGCCCAACGTGAGGCCTGAAAGGTAAGCTTTCTTCTCTTTTTCAGGACGGATAGAATCTTACCCACGGTGCTGCAGATGCCTCTGTAGACACAAGCAGAGCAAGGAAGGATAAGCCTACTTTTTGTGAAGCCAGAGCCATGATATAATCATGGCCAGAGTGAATCGAAAGAATGAAAAATGTTTATCAGTATATTAATGAAAACGTTGTCTAAACGTGGAACTAAGTTATCTTCTAATGATTTCACTTATTTTTTGCATTTTGTTCAAGAACAATGTCTGTGGTTTCCTGAAGAAGATACGGTAAATTTGGACACCCGGGCCAAAGTTGGGGAAGAACTAAAATTGTATTACACACAGCATGGTCCTGCAAAAGTGCCATCTTATGATTTTGCTTTGTGAAATTTAATTAAAGATGCTTTAGATCCACAGCATGACTGTGTGAAATTTCCTTCCAAAAAAGCCACTGACGATGATGATGATGAGGAAACTCTTCGTTTCTCCACTGCTTTGGCACCTCTTTTATATGACGACAAATTATGTTCAGAGGATAAAGCTGAGTTAGAGGATGAAGCAGCGAAATACCATAAACAAAAATATCTTGATGATAACACTAATGTACCTTTTTTCAAATCTCCTCTTCCTAAGGTAGAGGTAAGAAAATCAGATTCTGTGCCCGGTTGTGTTCCCACCTTTCTAATTAGTATGCAGTGTGCTCAAGCAGAGGCAGAGAAGGAAAGAGATTTCAGACTATCTGCATGTTTTCCAGTGCTTTTTTCCACCAATACTGACGTAATCGAAACAGCTCAATGGAAACCCCTGCCATACCAATTGGTAAAAGAACTAAAAGGGGCATGCTCACAATACGGTCCTTTGACTCCTTATATAGTTAGTATTTTGGATCAGTTTGCGACTCGGTGGATGACTGCCCCTGATTAGCAGCAATTGGATAAAAGTTGTCTATCCAGAGGAGCCTATTGACTGTGGAGAACAGAATATGAGGACCAAGTTCAAATTCATATGGCTCAAAATCAAAATCGTCAGTAAGGTACATTTGTTATTGATAAAGATATGCTTACAGGAAATGGGCTGCATTCTACAAATACTAACCAAGTGATATTACCCAGAGAAGACCTGATTCAGATAAATCACTGTGCTGTCACTCCCTGAAAAAAATTGCCTGCTGATTCTACTCAAACCTCCTCCTGGTCTAAAATAAAACAAAAGGCAGACAAAAACTTTTAGGATTTTGTCTCCAGTCTGACCACCACCATCAATTGGGTAATTTCTAGTGAAAAAACAGTAAAAACAATTAATTAAGCAATTGACTTTAAAAAATACTAATAACACTTGTCAGGCCTTGATCAGACCAGTAAGAAAGAACAGACAACAGATGTAAGTCCAGCTTTTATACAAGGCATGGCTATAGCTGCTGCCTTGAAAGGTAAAACCTTTTCTCAAATTGTTCAAGGTATGCAAGACAGTAACAAACAAAAGAATATCTCATTACAGTCTTGCTTTAACTGTGGTCAAGTCGGACACATTAGCAAAAACTGTCCTACTACACAAGGTATGATTAGTTTATAAGACATATCATCACCACCTACTGGGGCTACTCGACCAAAAATACTGTGTCCTAAATATAAAAAAGACTAACATTGGGCAAATGAGTTCTAAATTTCACAAAAATGACATTCCCTTAATTCAACAACAAGTCTTCCCGGTTCAGGGAAACAGCCAGAGGGGCCATCCCCAACCCCAGATAACAATAGGGGCAGCCTCCACCATGAACCTGTTCATTCCTTTTGTTCCATAGCAGAGCTCATCTTCGCCGCCCCAGGGAGCACAGGACTGGATGTCTGTTCCTCCACCACAATAATATTAACCCTGGATATTCCAATAACTCTAATTCCCATGGGTGTTAAGGGCCCTCTCCCAGAGGGCTAGTGGGTGTGATATTAGGCAGAAGTTCCTTGATCCTGCATTGAATTTCCGTTATTCCTGGAGTGGTGGATTCAGATTACACGGGGGAAATCTAGGTGCTTATTGTTCCCCCTAATAAAACTGTACAGTTTAACAATGGTCAGAGAATAGCCCACTTACTGCTCTTGCCTTACCATAAAACAGGTAAAACTTTAACCTGCCTAGGGCTGACTCTGGATTTGATTCTAGCAATGTTGCTTTTTAGGTTAAGGAGGTTACTAATTCCAGGCCTCTAAAATATTTACATATACAAGGAGTTAAAATTAAAGCCTTGTTAGATACTGGAGCCAATGTTTCCTGAATTTCTGGGAAGAATTGACCTGTTTCAAGCCTGACTCAAATGGCTCCTTCTGGACTTATAGGCATTGGTCAAACACCCTCAGTGGCTAAAAGTTCTCAAATTTTAAATTGGACAATGACACTTCAAAAACTTTCTGCCCATATGTTATTCCATATATCCCCTTTACATTATGGGAGAGAGACATTCTCACTCAAATGGACATTCTTTTATACAGCCCTAATAAAGTTTCAGCACAAATGACACAAATGGGCTATGATCCCTGTAAGGGACTTGGTAAAGACGGATAAAAAATACAGAAACCTGTCCAAGTTAATGAAAAGACAAACCGAGCTGGCATTGGCTATTCAAATTTATCCTAGGGACCATTGTTTCTAAAACTACTACTCTATTACCTAAAAAGATGACAAACCGGTTTGGTTGGAGCAATGGCCCATGCCCTCGGAAAAACTTAAAGCAACTAAAAAACGAGTTCAGCAAGAATTAGAGGCTGGTCATATAGAGTCTTCTACCAGCTCTTAAACACTCCTATTTTTGTCATTAAAAACAAATCTGGTAAATGGAGACTTTTACAGGATTTAAGAGCTATTAATGCTACTATGGAAGACATGGGAGCATTGCAGCCTGGATTGCCACCCCCAGCCACTATACGTGTTAACTTTAATATTATAGTCATTAATTTGCAGGATTGTTTCTTGACTATACCTTTAAGCCCAGAGGACTGTAAACGATTCACATTCAGTTTACCCTCCGAGAGTTTAAACAACCTTTTTAAAGATTTCAGTGGAAAGTCCTGCCACAAGGAATGAAGAACAGCCCCACCTTGTGTCAAAAGTATATGGATGCTGCCTTGCAAGGTATTAGAAGTCAATATCCTAATCTCTCTTCAATCCATTATATGGATGATATTTTGCTGGCTCACAAGAATCGTGCCCTTTGACACAATATTCTCTTTTTTTTTGAGTTGGAGTCTTACTCTGCTGCCCAGACTGGAGTGCAGTGGCTGCTCCCAGCCACCACGGCCTCGACCTGCTGGGCTCCGGCGATCCTTCTGCCTCAGCCTTCCTAGTAGCTGGGATTACAGGCATGTGCTACCATGCCCAGCTGACTTTTTGATTTATTGTAGAGATGAGGTCTCACTGCCCAGGCAGGTCTCGAACCCACGGGCTCACGCAATCCACTCACCTCAGCCTCCCAAAGGTGTGGGATTACAGGCTAAGTCACTGAGCCCGGCTCATTATATTCTTAATAAAACTGTGACTGCCTTAACTGATTGTGGTTTAAAAATTCCCCCCCAAAAAAATTCAAACTAATCCTCCTTTCACATATCTTGGCCGTGTATGACATACACAAACAGTAAGTCACCAGCCTTTACAATTATGAAAACATCACTTGGTGACATTAAATTATTTCCAAAAATTTTTGGGAAATATTAATGGATTAGACCTTATCTACATATTACCATGGCATACTTAAAACCATTGTTCAATATTTTGCTGGGGGATTCTTCTCCCAATTCTAAGAGAATTCTAACATCAGAAGCCGGAGAACTTAAGCCTAATGTTTTGTGGCAAATGGATGTGACTCACTTTCCCAGTATTAGAAAACTATCTTATTTACATGTCATTGTGGATACATTTTCTCATGTTATTTTAGCCTCAACAAACTGGAAAAGTCTACAAGGACGTGGTACAACATTTATTATTTTGTTTTTCACAGCTAGGTACACCAAAACAACTGAAAGCTGATAACAGTCCTGCATATACATCTAAATATTTTCAAGTTTTGTTCCTAATTTAATATTTCTCATTCCTCAAAAATTCCTTATACTCCACAAGGTCAAGCCATAGGTGAAAGAGCCCATCAAACATTAAAAAATCAACTTGTAGCCGGGCTCGGTGGCTCAGCCTGTAATCCCGCGCCTTTGGGAGGCTGAGGTGAGTGGATTGCCTGAGCCCGCGGGTTCGAGACCTGCCTGGGCAGCAAGACCTCATCTCTACAATAAATTAAAAAAAAAAAAATCAGCCGGGCGTGGTAGCACATGCCTTTAATTCCGGCTACTCGGAAGGCTGAGGTGGAAGGATCGCCGGAGCCCAGCAGGCGAGGCTGCGGTGGCCGAAAGCGGCCGCTTCACTCCAGTCTGGGTGACCGAGTGAGACTCCAACTCAAAAAAAAAAAAAAAATCAACTTGTTAAATTACAAAAGGAAGGCTTAAGTATAGCTCTCCCCACCAATTTTAAATCATGCTTTATTTGTTATAAATCATTTAAATTTGGATTCTTCAGGCGATTCAGCTAAGACTAGACATTGGAACCCAGATGACAGGGTTAAACGTATAGTAAAATGAAAAGATCTCCTTACAGGCCAATGGAGAGGGCCTGATATAATGATAAGCAGTGGGAGAGGACATGCTTACATATTTCCACATGACGAATCTACTCCTATTTGGATGCCTGATCGATTTATTCGACATGCCTCCATTGATCTGGTGACTGAGATGAATGGCACAGATATTGCTGATTCAGAGAAACAATAGATGAAAAGGCATGCCTAGTGATCAATGGGAAGAGGAGCTTGCTTCACTCTTCTGGGAAAAACCTACCTCCAGATGAATCTTCAACTCAACATCAACCAGAGGAAGGAGAAACGTTGAATTGTCAGATGATAAATATTTCCCTTTGAGATAAAAATTTCCCTCCTCCCAGAGTACTGTGGGTGATGCGACAAGCAGCCAGGCACAATGTTTTCAGCATTTGCCACTGACAACTACCAATATGGAAACAGATAGAATATCTGGCTGAAGAAGCAGGAGACATGGTAACATCTCAACGTGCTCCTATTAGTCTAGTAACCTTGTTTCTAAACATGGTTGCCTTGGTTATGACTCAAACTAATCCAGCCCATGCTTTGACAGCTGTTAATAAAACCTATTGGGCCTACATGCCTCATCCTCCAACATTTCAGTCAGTTACTTGGGATAATGAGGTCATTAATGCTTTTACTGATTCCCCCCAGTTGATGGGGGGACCTGGCTTATTTTATGCTCAAACAAAACATGTTATTAATAATAATTTTCCTTATGAAGGACATTCTTGTTCACCTCCCATTTGTTTGTATGATAATTCTGCTTTCAATAATTATAGAGTTTCTTGTTTAATGTCTACTTTAAGGTTTTTAACCACTGATAGTCCAACCCAGAGCAATAAAAAAAAAAGTTGGTGGATTAAAATGCTGATGCCTGAAGGAGTTGATCCCAGTTTAGCCACAAGAACTTTGCCACCCTCTAGTATACCCATCTGCTCTCCTAATAAAACAACAAAAACTATTGGTTACTCACCCAGCAAGACAGTGGATATCCAAATTGGAGAGAGTGGGTTTATGGATCTAAAGTGAACTATTCCAACCTGGTGAAAAACTATATATCAGTGACTGGGGTCTCAATTTACGACCCTATACTGTAAACCCACACATATATGATGGCCCTGCTAGGGGACATATTAATGAATGTGTACCACTGATATTAACAACTACTATTGGGAATAAATAAATTGTTCAACCTTACTTATGGAGGGCCCTTTCTGCCCTAAAACCCATTGTTTTAGTCCAACCACGTAGGGGATTTCATACCTGTAAAATAAGACCTTGCTTACAATCCTCTAATGTTTTTCTTGTATGGAATGAATATCAAACTGTTAAAATTAACTATTACAATAATATTTATAAGATGTCTTGTGCACAATGTATTTTAATTAACTGTTTAACTGATGCCTTTTATGAAGGTTTTGTAATCTTAAAACAGTCTCCTTATTTAATGCTTCAAATACAACTGTCATCTCGCTGGTATGATTAATATGGTTTACAAACATTATATGAGGTTAGTACTCTTCTAAAAAAAAGACTAAAATGTTTTTACCCACTTTGCTTGAGAGTGGGGGGTATCCTTTGAGAATGGGGGGTGTCCCTTGTGCACCTAGACCTCTTCATGTGAAAGGTACTTGCTACCTTTTGTATCCTGTGTTGATGACTTTGCAGAGTTTGGGGATAAAAACCCTTAGAAAACACTTAATAAGTGGCTTCTGCTCAACCTTAAACAGGAGTCCACTTTCTTTCTTCCTCCTAGTCACCGATGTCATCCCACTTCCAGGAAACTCTAAACCTTGTAGGAGCAGGATTCCCGCAAAGAACCACCACAAAGGAGTCAGTCACTGGAGCACTCATCATAGAGGTGAGCTGGTTACTGATGCACACTTCACAGCGAGCCACACATACCACAGAAAATTGCCAGGCAATGAGGCAGCCGTCATGGAGGAGAGTCAGTCACTGGGATATCCATTAGGAGGGGCTCAGTTACTGGGTCTCTTTTTCTGAGTAGGGTCAATACCTGCGGGAGCCATCACAGGGGAAGTGAAGTCAGTGTGTTACTCAAAATAGAGGAAGTCTAGTAACTGCATCACCTATTACAAAGGAAGCAGAGTCACTGAAGCACCCATCACACAGGATGACAAGTCACTGGGGTACACATTTGGATTAGATCTTGTCACTTCTTCACCCAACACAGAGGAGGGCTACTCGGAAAACCATCACATAGAACAAGTCACTAAGGCACACACTAAAGAGGAAGTCTTGTAATTGAGGCACCCATTGCAAAGTAGGATCAATCATTGGTGCACTGATCACTGAGGAGGACCAGTGACTGGGGCACCCATCACAGAGCATATTAGTAACTGGAGAACCCATTACAGAGGAGAATGTTCACGGAGGAGTCAATCAGAAAGGAAGAACAGACATTGGGCACCAGTTCAAAGGGTCTGGGATTC
>NW_007246206.1:5137-14773 GCF_000164805.1 Carlito syrichta | reverse complement strand
ACAGTGGAGGTCGATTAACTGGGACACTGATCACATGTGAGGTCAGTGACTGGTTTAGCTGTCACAGATGACGGCCAGTAAATGGGGTAATGATCAAAGATAGGACCATTCAATAAGGCACCAAACACAGAGGTAATCAATAACGACCTGTCAGAGAACACACCAGGTCACTGGGGCTCCAATCACAGAGGAGACACAGACACTGTAGCACCCATCACAGAAGAGCACCTGTCATTGAGGAACCAATCACACAGAAGTGCCAGTTACTGGGACAGCTATCACAGAGGAGAGCCAGTCACTGGAGAACCCATAATATAGAAGGGCTAGTCACTGTTGCACCCATTTCAAAGAAGGGGCTAACACTCGTGCATATATAACAGAGGAGGGAAAGTCACTATTCTATTCATGGGAGGTGGTGAAGTCACGAAGAAACCTTTCAGAGAAAAGTTTTCATCACTGGGCCATCCATTATAGAGGAGGCCAGTTACTGGTGCATCTATCACAAATAAGAGCCAGTCACTGTGACACCCATCTCAGAGGAAAGCTGGTAAATGGGGCACACATCACAGAGGAGGGCTATTCACTCTAACACACAATTTGGAGGAGGACCAGTAACTGGGTCCCCAATCACCAAGGAGTCTCCTATCAATGGACTACCTTTTATAAAGGAGACACAGTCACTGAAACATCCATCACAGACCATGGCCCATCACTTGGTCATTTATTATAGAGGAAGTCCATTAACCTATGCACCTATTCCAGAGCAGCATTAGTTATGGGGGCACACACTTTAGAGAAAATTTGCTCATTTGGACATCCATCACAGAAGAGGGCCAGTCACTGGGACATCTATCACAAACAATGTCCAGGAATGGGACACTAATCACAGAGGAGGCACAGTCACTTCAGCATCCAAAATGTAGAAGGCTTAGTCACTGAGTCACTCATCACAGTGGAGTGCTAGGCACTAGGCCACCCATATTTATGAAGGCTAGCCATTGGGGCACAAATTTATATGAGGTCCACTAGTCACTTGGGCACACATTTTGGAAAAGATCTACTTATTGGAATACTTATCCAGAGGGAGGGCCAGTCAGTAGGACACCCATTACAGAGGAGACCCAGTAAATGCAATACCTATTATAGTAGAGGCCTATTACTGAGGTAATCATTATGGAGAAGGATAAGTCACTGAAAAGCCCAGTCACTCAGTCACTCATAAGTGATGAAGAACAACCATGGGGACACTCATTTTGGAAGAGACCCTGTTTCTGGGACACCGCAGAGTAGACTATTCACGAGGTCATCCATTATGGAGGAAGCCAGTCACTTGGTACAAATCACTGAGGAGGTAAAGAACTGAGCACACATTGTATAGGAGACCAAGTAACACAGGAAAGTTAGTCACAGGGGTACCAATCAGAGAGAATGATCGGTCATGGGAGCATTTTATACAGTGGAGGGTTATTCACTGTAGCACACATCATAGAGACATATCAGTCACTGGAGCACTCATCACAATGGAGTACCAGTCACTGGGGATTCACTGAGGAGAGGCAGCACTGGGGAACCCATAAGAGAGAAGGACCAGTCATTGGGCACCTGTCAGAATGGGAGATAAGTTACAGGTCACTTCTTACAGAGAAGACCTAGTCACTTATACACCCAACACAGAAAAGAAGAAATCACTGTGGCACTCATAGCAGAGGTGTGCAAGTCACTGGGACACCCATTAGGAGGAGACAAAATCAATGGGTACCCACCATAAATAAGGGTTAATAAAGGGGGCAAACATCACAGAGGAAACACAGTCATTGAGGCACTTATCACAGAACAGGAACAGTTAATGTGTCATCCATCAAAGATGAGGCCTAGTCACTGGGGCACCTATTAGAAGGAGTGTCACTCAGTAAAGCAAAGATCACAAAAGAGAACTAGTTACTGGTCCACCCATCAATGTGAACTTTTAGTTATTGAAGAACTTATCACATAGAAAGCCTAGTATAGGAAACCCATCAAAATTGAGGGCCAGTATCTGGGAATTTCATTACAGAGGTGGCCAGTCACTGGTGTACCCATCAGAGATGAGGGTCAGTTCCTGGGGCACCAATTACTGAAGACAGTCAAACACTACAGCACCAGTCCCAGAGAAATGTCAGTCACTGAGTCAACAATCAGAGAGGGAGAACACACAGTGAGGCAACAGTCATAGAGGAGGGGTCCTTGGTGAGACAACCTATACAGAACCTGTACAGTTAGTGTGGCAAAAATCACAGAAGAGGAACAGACAAAGGAACAACTTTCAGAAAGGAGGAGCATTCACTGAGGTGCCCATTAGAGAAAAGGTGTAGTCACTGAGGAAATCATTATCGATGAGGAATAATCACTAGGATAACCTTCATCAAAAAGAGTCAGTCATTGGTAAACCTATCAGTGAGGTGAACATTTCACTGAGATGATCATCAAAAAGAAGGGCTTGCCATTGGGGCATCCAAAATGGAGAAGATGTAATACAGGGACACCCATCACTGTGGAGGGCTAGTCACTGGGGCACCCATTTTAGATGAAGGCCATTCATTG
Organism: Carlito syrichta; assembly: GCF_000164805.1. Classification (NCBI taxonomy): domain Eukaryota; kingdom Metazoa; phylum Chordata; class Mammalia; order Primates; family Tarsiidae; genus Carlito; species Carlito syrichta. Next base: position 12,193 of record NW_007246206.1, on the reverse strand, counting down.
GGGGTACAAATCATTAAGCAGACACAGTCAATATTTACACAAAATCAAAGAGGACAATGCACTGAGGTCTTATGTAAAACCAGTCAGTAGGACAGTGATCACAGAACAAAGCTAGTTAGTAGGGCACAAATAACAAAGAATCAGTCATTCGGGCATTTTTAACAGAGGACCTACACTTACTGTGGTGCACAACCTTGAAGAGGACAACTCACTGGGACATCCATCACAGAGGAGTTTCAATCACCAGGCACCAATCAGAGAGGAAGAGCAGTCACTGGTACAGTCATCAAAGAAGAGGGCCAGTCACTGTTGCACAAATCACAGGAGAAGCAGGCACTTGGGCAACCATCTCAGAGGAGCAGCAGTTACTGGAAAACCCATAACAGAAGACAGTCAGTCACTGGGTCACCTTTCACGGAGGTGGATCTGTTACAATTCTTCTGTCACAGATGGGGACTAGTCACTGGCACACCCAAAACATAGAAGGGCTAGTCACTGTGGAACCCATAATAGAGGAGGACCAGTCAATGGTGCCCCCATCATTGATAAGGGACAGGCATTTGACATCATTCACAAAGGAGGGATACATATTGTGGCCACCATTATGGTAGAGGCCTAGTCACTGGAGCACCAATCACAAAGAAGGCCCAGTTACTGTGGCAACCATCATGCTGGAGGCCAATCACTGGGGCAATAATCACAAAGGAGGATCTGTCACTACTGTACCCATAACAGAGGAGGACCAGTCACTGAGGCATCCATAACAGATGAGAGTAATTCACTAGAGCACCAATTACAGAGGGCAGCCAGTCACTGTATCAATAATCACAGAAGAGAACCAGTCACTGAGACACCCATCCTAGAGGACTCACAGTCACTGTATTATCTATCTAAGAGTGTGTATAAGCAATGTGGCATGAAATTTGAAGGAGAGTTAGTAACTGGGTCACCAATCATGAAAAAATGCCCAGTCAATGGATCATCTATTGTGGAAAAGTGCCAATCACTTGGACACACTTTACAGAGGAGGACTTATGGAGGAGACCCAGAAACTGGGGCACCAATCACTGAGGAGGCAAAGCCAAGGGTCTCCCATAGTGGAAGAGAACTTGTTACTTTGTCCCTGATATAGAGTAGGCCCAGTCACAATGGCATTGATTACAACCAAAGTCTAGTCAGTAGTTTACTCAGTGGTGAATCACCTAGAGCACACAATTTGGAAAGGGGCTAGTCAATGATCATCCATCACAATGGTAAGAAGTCACTGTGGTACCAATTATGGAGGATGCTAGTCACTGGGACAAGCAACACAGCTGAAATTCATCCATTGAGCATACATCACTCATAGGACCAATCATTTGGGCATGCATCACAGAGGAGCGGCAGTCACTGGGGCTCCCAGTTCAGAGCAGAGTCAGTAACTGTGGCACCTATCACAGGAGGAACAGTCAAAAAAACACATATAATAGAAGCACTAACCACTGGGACACCACCAGAGAAGATGGTTTGTTACAATGGCACACATCATAGAGGTAGTTCAGTCACTTCACATCAATAATAGAGATGGGTTAGTCACTGTTTACACCCATTACTGAGGAGGGTCAGTTTCAGGGTCACCCATCACAGAGGAGAGATAGTTATGGAGACACTTATCATAAAGGAGGTCTACTCATTGGGGCACCCACTATTGAGGAGTCATGGTAGGTGGGCATCTCATCAATGAGAAGATTCAGTCACTGAGGCAATCACTATGGATGAGCACCAGTCACTAAAGAACCAATCACAGAGGATAGTCAGTTACTGTGGCATCCATAATAGGGTTGGTGCAGTCTTGGGTCACAGTTGTGAAAAGGGCATAGTCACTGGGGTAACCATCACACAAGAGAGTCAGTAACAGGAACACACAAGACAGGAGAATCAGACACTGGTGCACCAATCATAGAGGAGGTCTAGACTCTATGGCTTTCATTATGGATGAAGGACCATCACTCAAGCACAGATCATAGAGGAGGGCCAGTCACAGAGGGACCCTTCACTGAGGAGGGCCTTTCACTGGAACACCCATCACAGAGGAGTTTCAATCACTGGAGCACATATTATAGAGGAAGACCAGTAACTAGTGCAATCATCACAGAAGAAGTCTACTCACTGGGGCACCCATCAGTGAGGACAGCCTGTCACTGGGATAACAATCACAGAGTAGAGACAGTCACTGAAGGATGCAACTCAGAGGAGAATCAGAGATGGGTGCACCAATCAAAATGTTAATGAGACACTGAGGAACCCATCACAGAGGAAACCCAGTAACTCAGAAACTCATTATGAAGGAGGACCAGACATTGGGGCACCCATAACAGAAAAGGACCAATTACTAGGTAATCCAACACAGAGAAAGGCCAGTCACTTAGGCACCCATTTTGGCGGAGGACAAGTCACTGGAACACCCATTACAGTGGTCGAGTAGTCTCAGTGGCCCATTAGGAGGCTTAATCACTGGGACTTCAACTCCAAAGTACAGAAACACCCTGTAGCTCATATATAAAGATGAGCAAGCCACAGGGCAACCATCAAAGGATAATCACTGGTGCATCCATCACAAGAGAGCCAGTCATAGTGACTCCCATTGAATAGGAGGACCTGTCACTGGGCACCCATCGTAGAAGAGGTTATTCACGGCGACATGTGCAACAATGGCGGAATAGTCACTGGGAAAACCAACACAAAGGAAACCATTCACCTGAGTACCCATTATAGATGAGGACCAGTCAGTGGAGCATGGATATAGAGGAAAGTCCATCACAGTAGCATCCATTGTAGTGGAATACCAGTAGATGGGAAACATCATGGGGGAAAGATAGTCACTGGGGCAATCATTTTGAATGAGTGCCAGTTACGGGGGCACCAATCACAGAAGAGGCCCAATCCCTGTGGCAAATATAATAGACAAGTGTTAGTCACTGGGGCACACATTTTGGAAGAGGCACAGTCACTATTGCAACCGTCACAGAGGAGTGTTAGTCACTGGGACACACAACACAGGAGAGTCAGGCACTGAAGAACCAGTCACAGAGAAGGGCTAGTCACTATGGAATTCATTATGGATGTGAGTCAGTCACTGGGTTACAAACCACAGAGGAAGTTCATTCACTGGGTTACCCATCACAAAGGAGTGCCAATCGTTGAAGTCCATATGGGAGAGAAGGGCCAGTCACTGAGGTGCACCCATCACAGAAGAAGTCTACTCACTGGGGTACCCATCAGAGAGGAGAGTCATTCAATAGAACAACGATCACAGAGGAAAGTCAATTAGTAGGGCACACAACACAGAGAAAACCAGTCACTGGTGCACAAATCACAAAGGAGAGTGAGACATTGATATCTCCATCACAGAAAAACCCAGTAACTTGGGCATCCATTATGGAGGAAATTCAGTAACTGGGGCACTCATCAGAGATGAGGACTAATTACTTGGGCACCTCAAACACGAAAGTCAGTAGTTGGGGCAATCATTACAGAGGAGGCAAAATTAGTGTGGTATCTGTCACAGAGAAGGGCTAGTCACTGGAGCACCTATCACACAATTGCACATTCACTTAGGCATCTATCACAGAGATGAGCCAGTCACTGAGGCACCTATCACAGAGGAGAACCAGTCACTGTACACCCATAAGATGGAGGTCTAGTCACTGGGGCATCCATCAAAAAGGAAAACTGGTCACTAAAGTGCCCTATCGCAGAGGAAAGGCTAGTTACTGAGGCATACATCCCAGAGGAAGACCAGACAATGGATCACCCATTTGAAGAAGAGCCCATCACTGGGGCACCAATCACTGAGGAAGGCCAGTAATTGGAGTACCCATCACTGAGGAGTCCAAGTAACTGGGGCATCCATAACAGAATAGGCATAATCATGAATCATTCATTATAGAAGAATCCCAGTCTTTGATGCACACATAAGAGAAGTCACAAAGTCATGGAGGTAACCATCACAAGAAAATTCAGTTTCTGGGTCACACAACACAGTGAAGGGCTAGACACTGAGGCACTCATCAGAGAGAATATCCAACAATTGGGACATCCATTAATGGGAGGCCCTGTCACTGAGGCACCCATCACAGAGGAGGGCCAGTTACAGTGCACAGGAGAAGGCAAGTAAATAGGGCACCTATGTGGGAGGAAGTCCAGTCACTGGGACAATATTCCTAGAGAAGGGACAGTTACAGGTGATTCCATTATGGAGGAGGACTAGTCACAAGGACTTCCATTACAAAGGAGGGCTAGTCATTGAGTTACAAATTATGGAACAGGCCCAGTAAATGGAACACCCCTTGCAAAGGGGGTCAGTCACTGGGTAACCATTATAGAGCAATGCCAGTATCTGAAGCACCAACCACACAGAAAGCCCAATCACTGGATGGCACATAATAGAGAAGGGCCAGTCTCTGAGGCACCTATTATGGAAGTGACCTGGTCACTAGAGCCACCATCGTAGAGGAGAGTGCTTCACTGGGACACCCATAACAGAGGTCGGCTAATCACTATAGCATCCACTATGGTTGAGGACCAGTCACTGGGGCACTGATTACAGAGGAGGTCCAGTCACTGGTCTACCAAAAACAAATGAGGTTCACTCTGGTCCATCCATCAACGAGAAGTGCCAGTCAATGGGGCACATATTATAGAGGACAGCCAGTAACTGAGGCATCCATTACAGAAGAAGCCTACTACTTGGGCCACCCCTCAAAGAGGAGAACTAGTCACTTAGATGACCATCACAGAAGGGAGCCAGTGACTGGGGCACCAATCATAGGGTAGAGCCATTCATTGGGCATCCAATACAAAGGAGAGTAAGTAATTTTGTTACACATCACAGGCAAGGAATAGTCATTATTTGCCTATCACAGAGGAAAGACAGTCACTGAGGTAAAAATTAGTAAGGGCTCAGCCAATGGGATTCCAATCACAGAAGGCCAGTAACTAAGGCAACTGGGGCAGAGGATGCAAAATTAGTGTTTGACCTATCGCAAAGGTGGATCAGTCACACGGCAATTTTTGACAGAGGAGGGTCAGTCACTGGGACTCCCATTGTAGAGGATGCCCAGTGACCGGAGTATCTATCACAGAGAATAGCCAGTCTCTTAGACACCCATACTGTAGGACAGTCAGTCACTGGTGCATCAATCACAGAGGACTAGTCACTGTCACACCAACTATGCAGGCGACCAATTTACTGGAACACCCATCACGGAAAAGGTCTATTCAATGGAGCATCCAATTTGGAATAGTGTCAGTCAGTGGGACAACAATCACACTGAAGGCTCAATCAATGGAGAACCTATAATGGAGGAGGCACACACTCATTGAAACATACATAATAGAGGAGGGCTAGATACTAGGATTCTAATAATAGAAGAAGACTAGAGAATGTAGTACCCATCACAGAGGATGACCAATTTTGGGGAGCACCAATCACAGAAGGCCCAGTCAATGGGGCACCCATTACAGAGGAGACCCAGAGGGCCTGGCACAAGGGACACCCATTATGGAGGAGGCTCAGAAACTGGATCACCCAACACTGTGGAGGATTTTTGTAATTTTTTTACCCATTTGAGAAGTCACACATAATAGAATAGGACTAGTTACTGCAGCACTTATCACAAAGGATGAACAATCATTAGAGCACTCATTGTGAAGGAGGCACAGTCACTGAGGCAATCATTGCAGAGGAGAGTCAGTCACTGGGAAACATATCACAATGGAGAGGCAGACACTGGGTCTCCTCTAATCGAGACCAATCATAGAGGAGGGCTAGTTTGTAGGGCATTAACTATGGATTAAAGCTAATTACATAGACAATTCTCAGAGATTAGGGTCAGTTACTGGGGTACAGCTCATAGAGGAGGGCCGGTCACTAGGGCACACATCACAGAAGAGTGCCTTTCACTGGGGTATATATTGTAAAGGAGGCCCAGTTACTGGGGCACCCATCACAGAGAACTACTCACTGGGCAACCCGTCATAGAGGAGAGAGAGATCACTGGTGTAAACATAACGTAGGAGAGCAGATCACTGCAGCACCCATCACAGATGAGAGCCAGTCACTGTGGCACTCATCACAGAGAAGTGGGAGTCACTGGAGCACCCATAATTGGTAGTTTCCAGTTTCTGGATAACCCATCACAGAGATCAACCAATAATGGAGGCACACTTCACTGAAAAATACATCACTGGGGTACCCATTATTGACAATGTTGGTCACTGGAACACCCATCTCAAAGAAGGACTTGTCAGAGAGGCATTCAAAATGGAAAAGGAACAATTACTAGGAAACCCATCACAAAGAAAAGCTAGATGCTAGGGCACCCATTATGGAGGAGGAACAGTTACTGGGGCACAATCACTGAGATGGCACATTCACTGGGGCACTCAAAATGGAGGAAGGATAGTAACTGAGGCACCCATTATGTAGAGTACCCAACACTGTGGCCAAGATCACAGAAAGGAAGTCACTAGGGCACCCATCACTGAATACGATCAGTCACTGAGGCATTTTTCACAGATTGGGGGCCTGTACCTGGGAACCCATCACAAAGGAAGGCCAGTCACAGGGACACCATTATAGAGGAGACCCAATCGCTGGGATAATTACTACTGAGGAGAGCCACTCACTGGGACACCCATCAGAAAGGAGGGCTAGTCACCCGGCCACCTGGAAGAGGGACAGTCACTGGAGTACCAACAAGAGAGGAGACAAAGTCAACAGAGTAATTATTATGAAGGAAGGTCAGTCACTGGGAAACCCCTCAAGAGGAGAGCCAGAAACTGGGCAGACATTTTTTTTAAAATGCCCAGAAACTGGGGAATCCACAGAGGAGAGCTATTCACTGGCTAAGTCACTGGGTAACTGATATGGATTAGGCCCAGGACTTAGGAACAGATGTCAAAGGAAGGTCAGTCCCTGCTTCACCCATGACAGAAGAGAGGAGTCACTGGGTACACATATTGGAGGATGGCAAGTCATTGGTCACCCATCACAGAGGTTAATTAGTTACTGAG
>NW_007246206.1:0-4963 GCF_000164805.1 Carlito syrichta | reverse complement strand
AATCATTGTACAACCATTATTCATTAGGAGCAAATAACTAAGGCATGCTTGAAAGTAGAGGGTCAGTCAATGGACACTGATCACAAAGCATATCCAGTCACGGTGGCACCCATAAAAGAGGAGGGCCAGGTACTGAGCACTGATTTTGGAGGAGGACCAGTCATTGGGACAACCATCACTAAGAAGGTTTAGTAACTGGACAATCATGGTGGAGGGCCAGTCATTGGAATGATTTTCACAGATGGAGCATCACTGTGGTAAACATTATGGTGTAGGGTTAGTCAATGAGCCACCAATCACAGATGAGCCCCAGTCAAAAAGTCATGCATAAAAGAGGCAGACAAGTCATGGGGAAAGCCTTTAAAGAGGAGGCCCAGATATTTGGACACTAATCACAAAAATGACCTGTCAATAATGCACCAATCACAGAGGAGGACTAGATCCTAGGGCACCCATTATGAATTAGGCCCATCACTGAGACAACTATCACAGAGATGGACTAGTCATTGGGACATTCATCATAGTGGAGACCTAGATACTGGGTAACCGATAAAAGAGCAGGGTCATTCACAGAGGCACCCATTTTTGAAGAAGGTCAGTCATTAGGAAAACCTTCACAGAGGTGGGCTAGTCACCAGAGTAAACACTGCGGTCAAGGGCCAGTCACTGGGATACCCATCACAGAGAAGAGAAGTTCATGGGGGAACCCATCACAGAAGGCCTTGTCACTGTGGCACATATCTCAGAAGAGGGTCAGTCACAGAGACACCCACGACAGGAAAGCCAATCACTGGAGCATCTATTCGGGCATAGTGCAGTCACTGAGGAACCCATCAGAGAAGAGGCCTAGACATACGGGTACAAATCACATAGGAGATCCAGTCACCAAGGCACTCATCATAGATAAGGTCCAGTCATTGGGGCACTCATCAAAGATATGGTCTAGTTACTGGGGAATGCATCACAGAGGAATCCTTCAACAAGTCAGCAATCGTGGAGTGCCAGTCACTGGGGCACTCATCACAGAGAAGGAAAGTCACAGGTGTACCCATGACAGTGAAGCTCACTCACTGGGGCACCAATTAAAGGAAGAGCCAGTCACTGGAGCACTTATAGAGGGGGGTCAGTCAATGTGGCACCAAACACAGAGTAGGTACAGTCACTGAGGTAGCTTCACAGAGAAGAGACCGTCAATAGGACAGTCATAACAGAAGAGGGTCAGTCACTGAGACAAACATCAAAGAGAAGTGTCAGTCACAGAGCATACAGCAGAGGAGAGGCAGCCACCTCAGCACCAAACAGAGATGGTCCAGTCAAGTAGACATCAATCCAAGAGGAGACCTAGTCACTGGGACATTCATTATAGAAGAGAAAGAGTCAATGGGACACTCATTACAGAGTAGTGCTATTGACTGTGGCACCCGATTTAGAGGACTGCCAGTCACTGCAGCACCTATCACTGAGGAGGACTAGTCACTGGGGCAACAATTTTAGAGGCTCATTTTCTGAAGCACTCAACACAGAATAGTGCTAGTCACTGGGGCACCCAACACAGATGATGGACAGTCACTGTGGCACCAGTCAAAGAGTAGAGCCAGTTATTGTGGAATCACAAGTAGAGGAGGTATACTTAAAGAGACATCCATCAAAGACGAGGGCTAGTCAATAAGGCTCCCATCAGATATGTATGCAAATCAATGGGGGCAAAAAGAATGTACAGGCATTCCAGCAAACATTATGGAACAGGACCATTAACTGTGACACTCACCACAAAGAAGGGCCAGTCACTAGGGAAGCCATTACGGAGGAGACTTAGGAAGTCAGACACCAATTACAAAGTGTGGCTAGTCACTGCTACACTTATTATGTAGGTGATCCATCACAGTTGTAGCCATCTAAGAGAAAAATTATTCACTATGGCACCCGTAGACGAGGAGTATTAGGCACTGGCTTATTTTTAACTGAGGTGGGCCAATCATTGTGAAATTCATCACAAAGAGGGATCAATCATTTGAGCACCCATTGCATAGGAGTCCCAGTCACTGTATACTGGAGTATCTATCACAGAGGAAAGTCAGACGTTGGATTACCCATCACAGAGGAATGCTAGTAACTGGAGCAACCATCACACAGAGGAGAACTAGTCACTGGGACTCCAATTATGAAGGAGGCTCAGTTATTGAACACCCATCACAGAGTAGGGCTAGTCACCCAGGTTCCCAATTTGGAGAAGGGCCAGTCACTGGGGTGCCAATCACAAAGGAGGCCTAGTCAATTGAGAACTTATTTTGGAGTAGTCCCATGCACTGGGACACTCATCAGAGATGAGGGCCAATTAGTGGAGCACCATTATGCAGGAGCTCTAGAAACTGGGGAATCCCTCACAAAGGATGACCAGTCATTGGAGCACCAATCACAGAGTAAGCCTATTCAGTGCAGGAACCATTATGGAGGAGGCACAGTCACTGTGACACCCATCACAGAGAAGAGCTTTTCACTGGGTCACCTATCATATATGAAGACAATCACTGGGGCAACAATCACAAGGGAGACCCAGTCACTAGGGAAAACATTATGGAGGAGGCCCATTCACTGTAACACCCATCACAAAGGAAGACCAATCAGTGTGGCACCCATTACAGAGGATGCTCAGTAAGTGGGACACCCATCACAGAGGAGGGCTAGTCACTGTGGAAACCATTACAGAGAAGGAACTGCAACTGGGAACCAATCACAGAGGAGGCACAGTCACTGGGGCATCCATAAAGGAATAGGACCAGATACTGGGTCATCAATATGGAGAATACCCAGTCACTGGGACACTAATCACAAAGGAAGGAAATTCACTCGTGCACATGTAACAAAGGAAGGGATATCTCTGTGGCACACATTTAAGATGAAGACCAGTCACTGGCAAACCCATCTCAGAAGTGGGCTAGTCAATGGCACACAAATTATGGATGAAACCCAGTCACTGGGACTTTCATTACAGACGAACTCCAGTCACTGGGTCAACCATTATGGAGGAGTGCCATTCACTGGGGTACACATCACAGAAGAAGGCTTATTTTTGTGGTACCCATCTCAGTGGAGGCCAGTCACTGGGACACTCATAACAGTGGAGGGCCAGTCATTGGTGCACCAATCACAAACAATTCCAGTCACTGGGTTACAAATCACAGAGGAGAGTCAGTCAGTAATCCACCAATTACAGAGAAAACTCAGTCCCTGATGGACTCTTAATGGAGAAGAGTGAGTCAATGAGGCACCACACATGGAGGAATAACAGGCATTGAGGCACCCATCACAGCGGGGAGTCATTCAATTGATCCTCAATCACAGAGGAGGTCCAGTCACTGGTGCTTACAACAGAGATGAGAATCAGTCACTGGGACAGCTATTACATAAGTGGGCAATTCTAGGGTCTCCCATCACAGAGGAGAGTCATTCCCTGGTACACCTCAACGGAGGTGGGGTGTCACTTGAGAACCCATCGCAGACATGGGCCATTTCCTTGGGTAATCATCACAGAGGGGAGTCAGTTGCTGGGGCACCCTTAATGGAGAAGGGCTAGTCACTTAGACACCCACCCAAAGAAGGATTTCTCTCTGTGACAATAATAATAATAGCGACCAGCCAATTGGGCACCCATTAAGAAGGAGGGTCAGTCACTAGGACAATCATCACAGAGGAATGTTAGTCACTAGAGTACTCATTATGAATGAGAACCAGTCAAATTGTCCCAAATCACCACGCAGACACAGTCACTGGTGCACCTATAATCCAGGAGAGTAGTCACAGTGTCATTCATTATGTAGCAGACATGATAACTAGGGCTGCGATTATGGTGGAAATATGGTCACTGGGTCCCCAATCACAGAGGAGGATCATTCACTGGGGCATTTATTCACAGAGAAGGGCCATAATCAGAACAACTATCACAGACAAGGGCCAGTCTAGGTCACCTATCACAGAGGAAGGCCATGCATCAGGGCAGCCACCACAAGGGCAGCAGGACACACATAATTGAGAAAGACATGTCACTAGAACACCAAGCACAGAGATTGGTCAGCCACAGGTACACCTCTCACAGAGGAGTTTGTCACTGAGGATGACTTGCCACGTGGCAACCATAACATTGGAGGGTCAGGCACTGGGGCATCCATTTTGTAGGATGGTCAGTCACCAGAACAGCTATCACAGAGGAGGACTTGTCACGAGGGATGGCACACTAATGAGGGCCAGCCATTAGGAAACCCATCACAAACAAGGGCTTGTCACTGGGTCACCCATTATAGAGGAAGTGCGGTCACTGGGGCATCTACCAATGAAGAGAGTCAATCACTGTGACACCCATTAGAGATTATCTAGTCAGTGGGGCACCCAATACAGAGGAGGGTTATTCATTGTGGCACCCAGTTGAGAGGAGGACTAGTCACTGGTCCACCAATTAAGGAGACTCAATAAATGAAGTACCAAAATGGAGAAGGTCCAATCACTGGGACCTTCATCACAGAGGACAGTAACTGTGATTGGTACCCCCTCAGTTTGCTTTCTTGTCTTGCCCATGACATACCTATTCAGCCTCCCCATGATGTACCTCCTCTACCACCCCCATAACATGGCTTCTTTGCCTCCCCAAGTAAGTCTCCTTGGCATCCTCTTGGTGTGTTTCCTTAGCAGCTCTGGCACCTCCTTGGCCTCCCCAAAGCACATCTCATCAGTCTTCCTCAGGACATACCTCCCCAACAGCCCTGAGAATGATGTCTTAGTTTCCCCATTGTGCAACTCCTTAGTCTCCCCATTATGAAAGTAGTCCAGAAACTGATGAATCCATCACAGAGAAGGACTAGTCACTGGGGCACCATTGTAGAAGGTGAAAGTTATTAGCATATCCATCACAGAAGAGAGTAGTCACTGGTGAACCTATCACAAAGGATGGTCAGTCATTGGGGCACCATTC
>NW_007246205.1:449870-450759 GCF_000164805.1 Carlito syrichta | reverse complement strand
ATTCCCACAAAGACATGGACACTAAACAGCATGATGCTAAATAACTCCTGGGTCAATGAAGACATCAAAATAGAGATCAAAAGATACCTGGAAACAAATGAAAATAAAGAAACATCTTACCAAAATCTCTGGGATGCACTGAAAGCTGTAGTAAGAGGGGAATTTATATCCCTACAAACACACATGAAGAAAATGGAAGGAACAGAAATTCACAACCTAACAAGCCACCTAAAGAAGCTGGAAAAGCAAGACCACAAAAACCCTAATTTCAGCAGAAGAATCCAGATCACCAAAATAAAAGTCCAAATCCAGGACATAGAAGACAAAAAGATAATATAAAAAAATCAATGAAACAAAAAGCTGGTTCTTCAAAAGGGTAAACAAGATTGAAGTTCCCCTAGCTAGACTGATCAAGAAAAAACAAGAAAAAAAACAAATAAGCATAATCAGAAACACAAAAGATGAAGTCACATCTGACCCTGAAGAAATACGAAGATCATTAGAGACTACTACGTACACTTGTATGGAAACAAACTTGAAAACCAGAAGGAAATGGAGGACTTTCTGACATCACATAACCTACCTAGGTTGGAACAAGAAGAAATTGAGACCCTAAATAGACCAATAACAATCAAGGAAATCGACTACGTAATAAAAAAACTTCCTACAAAAAAAAGCCCTGGTCCAGATGGCTTTCCAGCAGAACTCTACAAGACATTCAAGGAGGAGCTGATACCAATCCTACTGAAGGTATTCCAGGTGATTGAAAAAGATGGAACTCTCCCCAAATCATTTTACAAAGCCAACATCACATTGATACCCAGCCAGGTAAAGATCCACAAAGAAAGAGAACTACAGGCCAATATCTTTGATGAACATAGATGCTAAA
>NW_007246205.1:438729-449350 GCF_000164805.1 Carlito syrichta | reverse complement strand
CAGAAGACAATCGCATTTCTCTACACCAATAATAAACAAACAGAAACCCAAATAAAAAGCACAGTTCCATTCACAATAGCCACACAAAAAAATGAAATACCTTGGCATCTTCCTGACCAGAGACGTGAAAGACCTTTACAATGAAAATTACAAAACACTGCTCAAAGAAATCAAAGCCGACATGAACAAGTGGAAAAATATCCCATGCTCATGGATCGGAAGAATCAACATTGTGAAGATGTCCCATCTTACCTAAGGCAATCTACAAATTCAATGCAATACCCATTAAATTACCAACAACATTCTTCTCAGACCTAGAAAAAACAACACAGGAATTCATATGGAAACACAAACGTCCAAGAATAGCCAGAACAATCCTCAGCAAAAAAAACAAAGCAGGTGGTATCACAATACCAGACTTCAAACTTTACTATAAAGCTACAATCATCAAAACAGCTTGGTATTGGTACAGGAACAGGCATATAGATCAATGGAACAGAATTGAGATTCCAGAAGCAAAACCTCAATTTCTCAACCAACTCATCTTCGACAAAGCCCCCTCCACCTACCAATGGGGAGAGGAGAACCTATTCAGTAAATGGTGCTGGGAAAATTGGCTGACCACATGCAGAAGATTGAAACAGGACCCCTATCTATCCCCATGCACAAAGGTTAACTCCAAATGGATCAGAGACCTAAATGTAAAACCTCAAACCATAAGAACCTTAGAAAAGGAAGGAAATACTCCCATGGAAATCGGAACTGGCATCCAATTCCTGTACAAAACCCGAAACCCACAGGACTTAAGAGAGAAGATAGACAAATGGGACCTTATTAAACTGACAAGCTTCTGCAAAGCCAAAGAAACCATCAAGAGAGCAGGGAGACAGCCTACAGACTGGGAAAAAGTATTTTCCAACTCTAGGTCTGACAAAGGCTTAACGTCCTAGATCTACAAGGAACTGAAACTTACTGAAAAGAAGAAAACAAACAACCCCATTATAAAATGGACAAAAGATATGAACAGACAAAAGAAGACATTCGAGCAGCCAACAAACACATGAAGAAATGCTCAACCTCACTAATCATCAGGGAGATGCAAATCAAAACCACACTGAGATACCACCTAACTCCAGTCAGAATGGTAATTATCAACAACTCAAAAAAATAACAGCTGCTGGAGAGGGTGTGGTGAAAAGGGAACACTTCTACACTGTTGGTGAGAGTGTAAACTAGTGCAACCTCTGTGGAAAGCAGTGTGGCGATTCCTAAAAGCTCTAAAAATTGACCTTCCATATGACCCTGCAATCCCCCTACTGGGAATATACCCTGAAGAACACAAATCACTCTATAAAAAAGATACCTGCACACGTATGTTTATCGCAGCATTGTTCACAATAGCAAGAACCTGGAAACAACCATGCTGCCCGTCAAAAGAGGACTGGATTTAAAAAATGTGGTACATATACATGATGGAATACTACGCAGCCATAAAAAAGAACAAAATCATGAATTTCGCTGCAACCTGGATGGAACTAGAGTCTATAATACTGAGTTACCTCTCAAAGAAACAAAGATCTGAATATCACATATTCTCAGTCATATAATGGACCTTGAACATCCAATGCAATACTATAAGAAAATGACTGACGGTACTGGGAAACTATGGGGGGGAGGGAGATGGGATTAACAGTAGCAAATATCTGTCGGGGGATGGGAAAACACCTCTTATCAACAGGGTGCCTGAATGAAACATAATTGTACACCTAACCCTTAACTGTACCCCACAAAACCATAATAAAAAATACTGATTAATGAAAAAAAAAAGAAATACATTTACTGCCTGTAATTCCAAGCCTTTGGAAGGCTGAGGTGAGTGGATTGCCTGAGCCCGCGGGTTCAAGACCCACCTGGGCAGGCGAGACCTCATCTCTACAAGAAAATCAACAAATTCGCCGGGCATGGTAGCGCACACCTGTAATTCTGGCTACTCGGAAGGCTGAGACAGAAGGATCGCTGGAGCCCAGCAGGTGGAGGCTGCAGTGGCTGGGAACGGTCACTGCACTCCAGTCTGGACGACAGAGTGAGACTCCAACTCAAAAAAAAAATATTTATTTATTTGCATATTTGCTTATTTAATGAGGCCCAACATTTCCCAGGTTCTCTGTGGCCTCCTGGCTCTGGGAGTAACCAGTTGCCCTCCCCTGGAGGTGAGGAGTGACCGTCCCTGGGCACACCTAACTAGGTGAAGGTACCACAGGAAGGTCATGGCATGGTTCTAGCCTCCAGAGGCTCCCGGTGAACTGCCCCAATGTAGCCTGCACTATGTTCACCACTATGCCTGCAGCTTACCAGTCAGGGGTCTGCTGACCTTCATCCAAGCCCCTCAGCAAGTCCCTTCCCTTCCTGGATTTCTAGTTTTCTCATCTGTGAAATGGGCACATGGTGGCAGCAGGCCATCCTAGCACTAAGGGCAAAGTGAGGTCCTCCATGGGCAGTGCCCCCACTAGCTTAAAAGACCAGCAGGCCAAGTTCAGTGTCTCATGCTAGTGCTAATCCCAGTACTTTGGGAGGTTGAAAAAGAATGGTCACTTGAGCCCTAGAGTTCAAAATTAGCCTGAACAGCATAGCGAGACCCTGTCTCTACAAAAGTAAAAAAGTTTGCCAGGCGTGGTGGCACGTGCCTTTAGTCCCAGCTACTTGGGAGTCTGAAGTGAGAAGATCACCTGAGCCCAGGAGATCGAGGCTGTGGTGAGCCATGATTGTGCCACTCTACTCCAGCCTAGAAGACAGAATGAGAACCCCGACTCAAAAAAAGAAGATAAAGATAAAAGTATTAGGTCAGACCTGGAGGGAGTGTTCTGGGATTCAGTGCTATGTGTAAGATGCAAAGAATTGCACAGAAGTTAGACTGAAAAATACAGTTTATTTAGAAAATAAATTGGAGAGAAAGAGAGGGCAGATTTACCTCCCCAGGGTAGGTGAGGGGACCAAAGCTTAGGAAAACATGGCCTAGCCAGAGCTCAAAGGACACAGGGCTTTGCCAGAATTAAATGAAAGCAATGGCCTAGAATACTTTTAACTATTAACTTCACAGTCACCGAGTTAAGTACTGGGAAAGACCAAACTAGAGATCTGTGGAAAGCTGAGAGGATTGCTTTAGTTCTTGGCCATTTACTGAGACAGAAAAGGTCAGAAGAGACCAAGCTATACTTGTGATGGCTTTGTGGGAGTAAGGGACAAAAGTGAGAATCTGGGATGACCAAAGGAGGGGAGTTGTTAAACCACCCCCTGCCACAAATTGGCACCACAAGGAGACGAACCTTCAGAGAAAAAATTATCCAGAATTAACCAAGAGTTAACAACATGGTCCGTTGGTCAATCTCATGTCATCTGGGGATTTAGCACTACAAGGTTTCAGGCATACAGCAAAAACAAACAAACAAACAAACTCTCCTGAAAAGAAATGTCAACTTATTTCTACAAAGAATTTTTTTTTTGAGTTGGAGTCTCACTCTGTCGCCCAGACTGGAGTGCCGCAGCCGCTCCCGGCCACCACAGCCTCAACCTGCTGGGCTCCGGCGATCCTTCCGCCTCAGCCTTCTACAAAGAATTTTAAGAGTGAATATGCTCGGGGACCAAGAGCCTCCTGCTGCACCCGCTCCTACCATCCAAAAACCACAGGAAACTTCCTGCCAGGATGGTCCTGACATGGGCACCTGCCTAGCGACCCTGGTCCTCTGAAAGAAGCTAGTTCTGTGAGCATCAATGGACACTGTGGGAAGGGCCAAGAGTGAAAACTTTTGAGGGTTCAAGTTGTCAGAAAGGGGCCTCATCACTCTTCATTAGATGGAAACCATGTCATGCCAAATCCTGGAAGTGAGGCTGGTTGATGTCTGACTTTACAGCTTCCCTTACAGACTGGGGACACTGCACTGTACAATGTGTGGAGCTGAACTCATAGCCTTCATGTTTCTGGAGATGAGACATATAGAGCAGGGAAGGGTGGGGTATCTTGCAATGCATTTCAGGGAAGGAAGGAATGCATGTTCCCGAGGAGAGCTGTGGGAGGAAGGATTGTGGGGACCATAGGACCAGACCGGCAATGCCCTCTAGTAGGGAGAGTAAGAAGGGACACACATACACATCACACCAGCATGAGTCACTCTGCCAGATGCCTGGTCCCCACCATGGCTACACCCCAGGATCATCAGGAAAGCTGGAAGGATTCCTGATGCCCAGCCTAGGCCTAGAAATTCCCCCTGCATCTTGTGAGGACTGACTCTGGAGCTGAAAAATTGCAGGTGCTCCTCATGGAGCCAGACCAAGTCTGCTGGTCTCTGTTCAACACGCTGTCAGCCACAGGATTATGACATCAAGTCCTCGCTCTGACCATGCAATTACCTGTCATCAACCTGACATCTGTGCAGCTGAAGCAAGCAGGCTATCCTGTCGTCCTGACAAGAAGATGAAGTGACTTTTAAATGTCACCTGCAGATTATCAACCAAATCCACCCATGAGCCATGTGAGGATTCAACACGTTCATAGGGACAGTGTTAACCTTGACAATGGGCCATATTCTCTAGTCATTTCTATTCTGCTTCATTCAAAATACTGCAACCTGAGGGTCAAGTTCACTAGGCACTAATGATTACCACTTGTGGTATGAGGCCCTGGACACAGATTAGGGTAGCAGGGCCGAAGTATGAAATCCCACACTTTGACTGAGACCCCATGGTCTTGCTGCTTTGTGGCCTCTTCTGTGTCTGCAATGGGTCTTTTGGCCTCAAAAACATGTTTGACAAACTTATGCTTTCTATGAAAGACACGGACAGGCCCAGAAGAGCTGAGAACAGCATGAGGGTATGATGTCCTTATTTTTTTTAAAGCTGGATCTCATTGGTTCATTAACACAGACATATGTACTTGTGTGTGGGATAGGGCTGAGTTGGTGCAGATAAAGAGAGAGAAACTGAACACAAGGCAGAGTAACAGGCTATCACTCCCCTTTTGCGTTGCCTACAAAAAGGTAGCCTTGGTGAAATAAAATTTGCTTGAGAACTTCAGCTTGTCTCCCAGGATGAGTCTTGGCATGAGGGTCTTGGGAGAAGTTCAGAGATCAAGGCCCTAGATAAGAGCTGGGTATGGCAGCAAGTGGCAACCTGTCTTGCTGGGGGAGGCCTCTTCTCTGACACTGTCAGGCCACTTTGCCACCAGGTGCACAATTTCAGGGACTGCTTCTCATTTGCCTTGCTCCTGGTGATGAAGCAAATACATGTCATTTATTGACGGCTGTGACTATCCTCCTCAGGTACCTACCTTTGGGTGGGGGCATCAGTCACACTGTCGCACCTTTACAGGGCCCTAAGAGGGTGGGCCACAGCACACTCTGCCCTCCTGCACAGTCTAGGTCAACAGGGAGTCTGCAACCTCAAGTCCAGACGGCAGAGGGCCAAGACTCTGGTTGCCTTTCTGGATTCTGAATCTTGACATTCCAACTCTGAGAAAGTAAATGAGAAAGGCAGTCACTCAAGTGCTCCAGACAAAGTTTCCACTAAGCCCACTGCACAAGCTAAGCTTCTCAGACTCCAGGCATGCATGAAAGTAATTTCTTCTATAGTTTTAAAGAGAAAGGTATCTGTGTTTAACTGGTAACTCACTGCAATAAACCCAAGAACTTGGGCTGCCCTCAGAGGGATGCCTGATCTTCTGAGAACAGTCCAGAAAAAGGAAGGATGAAATCACTGGAGCTGGCCCTAAGGAAAATACTTGGATGGGATGTGTATCCCAGGTACTACACTAATGGTTAATCATTCTTATTGGCTAAGAGCTCCCATCCCCACCCCAATAGCTGCCAGAATGTTTTTATAGAATGCAGATCGCATTGTATGACCTCCCCCATCTATATCCTTTAATTGTCTCCTAAAACTCTTGGGGTCTCATTCAAAGATGACCCAAGGTCTTTCCTGCCCCAGGACCTGCTCAGCTCTCCAGAATCCTTGCTCATATTCCTTAATATAAAGTATTTCTTAATATCAAGGCCACATAGCCGCTTTCCAAGGGCTGCAGTATCACTGGGGATGAGTTGTGGACAGGAGGTAAAAGAGAGAGGGGGCAGAGACTGGGGGAGGGGAAATGCTGGAAGACAGGCACAGACAGGTTGAGCACCTTTGGGTCAAATATCTTCCCATTCTTGATGTCCCTAAACTGTCACACCCGTGGAAGGGAGTGATACTTATTTTGTCAAAGAGAAAACAGACTCAGAGTGGTTAAGCGATGTGACCAAAACTTCACTGAAAAGAGGTTACAGAGGGGTGAGGGCCCAACCTTGAGTGCCTTGAGTAGGTCTTTCCTTTCAAATCTCTTTAAAATATACACAAAAATAATCTGATGCTCTTGTATGGAGGAGATTCCACAAAAGGAGAGATAAATAAAACACCCTGGAGGGTCCTTTATTGACAGGATCAATGAGCAGAAGCAGACCCTGCGGATATGTAGCCCCAGCACATTACCTTCACAGACCCCCCAGCAGGACCCTCTACAGTGGGACACCGGAGATGCCCCCAGGGGCACAGAGGAACATTGTAAAATGTCAGCTTCTATTTGAATTTCTGACATGGTGTTGAATTTGTAACATGTGCATATATTGGTACCACAGTCCATGTGTCAGCCTTCACTTAAGTGGCACCCTGGACTTTGGTCTCCTTGGCTTTTAGGGCTGAACCCCTGGTCTCTGCTGCCCTGTGAACCTTGCATCCTCCGAGTATGACTTGAGAGGCCTCTGTACCATCCTTCCAAGTTTCTTGACTAATCTCACCACAGGAAAAGGCTAACTGCAGCTGGACCCTTGCCTGTCCAACCCAATGGCTATTCTAATGGTTCCCATTTTCACTGGTCTCTCCATTCCCACCACTGCAGGAACCGATAAAGCTCCCAGCCATTCCACTGAGCCAAGGCCCTCACCAGTCAATACCCCTTAGCCAGTCCTCTTGCTTCTGTGCATGATCTCCTGTAAAACCTTGCATTCTACTCAGACCTATTCTATGTAAAGCTACAGTCTCCTGGTGTCTGAAGCCAAGCCCTTATCTACACACCAGAAATCCCAGACTCATTCCCCATCAGAAGGAACAGGGCCAAACTACCCCAAATGAAAGCAAAGCCCCTGATCAAAAGTTTGTTTCACCCCCATAGAGGCTACACTTTTTACTCCTTCTCTGGACCTAAGACCCAGGCCTTCTTTTTCTTCTTCTAACACCTCTCACCTCCCCATGCCCTCATCACAGGTTGCCCATAACTCCACTCCAAATTCACTAATTCTCAGTTTCTTCTTCCCTGGAGTCTCCATGCTTAACCATGTTAGGACCCCTGGAATTCCTTTATTCATTTAACATATACCTGTTGAGCTTCTCCATGGCAGTACCCTCAGTTGGAAGACTGGTACAAAGCAATCAATCACACATACCAGTCCCTGAACTCATTGAGATTACAACTAGTCAAGGAAGGTAAGTAAACACAGAAACAAAATTATTTCAGATGCTGTTGAGTACTGTGAAGAAAATAAAAGAAGATGATCTACAAATGGAAATAAGGAGGTACCAAGATTGGACAGTCTCAGCAGACTTCCCTGAGAGAGACATTTGAACTGAAATATGAATACCACAGGGGAGAAAGTCCCACCACTTGCATACAAATAAATTCAGGAAAAGGAACAGTACAGGCAACGACTGAACAGAGGAAGAAGCCTGATATATGGAAGGTAGATAAATGGCCATTGCAGCTCAATAAAAGTGAGTGAGAGGAGAGGGACAGGCACAACATCAAGTGAGGCTGTGGATCAAATAAGGCAGTAAGAGAAGGGAAAGGAACACATTGTGGTAGGTATGGATCATCATAAACAGAAAGAAGTGAGCAGGAACAGGTCATGAGAGGGTGTGGATAGCAATAATAAAGAAGGTGAGGGCTATGGGAAAGAAGGAAAACAGAAAGAGATGGTAGGGTTAGATCAGATCATATGTGTTTATGGGTTACAGTAAGAAAGAAAGGTATAGGGCAGGGTGCAGATCACATGTGAAAGAGGATTAAAGCTAGATAGAAAGAGATGAGCAGGGCCAGATCTCTTGAGGCCAGATCATAGGAAGAAAGAAATAGACCGGGCAGGGTTAGATCTGGCCATCTTGTTGTGTGGATCATAAATAGGCAAAAAGAGAAGGGAAGGGTCAGTTAATGGATGGGTGAGGATCACAGTAGGACAGAAAGATATGGGCAGAAATGACATCATGTGCGGGGATGGATCTCAGGAAGATTGAAAGGGACCACTTTGCTTAGAACAGAACTTGTGTTTTCATGGATCACAGTTAGAGAGAAAGAGATGGCAGGACCAGCATATGCGTGGGAAAGCATCACAGTAAAAAGGAAGAGATAGATCAGGTTAGACCAGATCATTCCTGGTTACTGATTATAGAGAGGCAGAGCAAATCATTCCTGGTTACTGTTTATAGAAAGGCAGAGAGTGATGGACAGAGCCAGTATTTGTGTTTGTATGGTTCACAGCAAGAAAAGAGATGGAGCAGGGTCCAGATCATATGTGGGAATTGGTGATAGCAAAATGAAAACAGGTGGGCAAAGCCAGAGCATGTGTGGACACAGATCACAGGAGTATAGAAAGGGGTGAACACAGACAGATCATGTGTGAACATGGATCACAATAAGACAGAAAGAGATGAGCAGGACCAGATTATGTGTGGGTATGGATCACAGGATAAAGAATGAGATGGTTTGGCTTAGAACAAATGATGTGTGTGACTAGATCCTAGGTAGGTATAAAGAGATGGGAAGGGCCAGACTATGTATGTATCGCAGGAAGAATGAATAAAATAGGTAGGATTAGACCAGATCACATTTGTGGACTGATCACTGTTAGACAGAGATAGGAAGAGTGAGATGATTTGTTGGAATGGAACACAGTTAGAAAGAAAGAGATTGGCAGGGTCACAGTAGGTGTAGGTGTGGATCACAGGAAGAGAGAAAGACATGGGCAGAGTCAGAAAATGGGTGCATATGAATCACAGGAAAATAGAGATGGAAAGATCCTAGGTTGTGTTGGTAGAAATCACAGCGATTTAGGACAGAACAGTGACCAGACCATGTGTTGAGATGGATCACAAAATAGACAAAGAGCAGAAGAGACTAGATTATTTCTGGAGGTGGATCTCAGTAGGACACAATGAAATGGTTAGACCCAGTACATACATTGCTATAAATACCATAAGAAAGAAAGTGATAGGGCAGTGTCCATATCAGATGTTGCTAAAGATCATAGCAGGACTGAAATAGATGGGTAGGAGTCATCTATTTCTGTCTTAGATATTGATTATAGAAAGACAAGAATAAATGGGCAGATATACATCATGTGTGAGTAAGGATTGCAACAAGCAAGAAAGAGATGAGTACAGTTATACCAGATCACATGTGGGTATGTTTCACAGGAAGAGAGAAAGAGATGAGCTGATTCAGATCATGTGTAAGCCTGAATCACAGGATGACAAAAAGAGATAAGCAGAACTGGATTATGTGTGGTCTTGAATTACAAGGAGACAGAGAGAAACGGGCAGAGCCAGAGCATGCACAAATATAATCACAGAAAAACAATAAGAGATACACAGAGGCAGACCATGTATGGTTATGGATGAAAAGAGAAGAGACAGAGTGGCAAAGACAAGATATTTTCTGGGCATAGATCACAGGTAAAAATAAACATAAGGACAGAGTCAGTACATGAGTTGGTACGGACCAGAACAGAAAAAAAAGGAATGGTAGAGTCCATATGATAAGTGAGTACAGATTTCAGTAAAACAGGAAGAGGTGGCCAGAGGCAGATCATGTGTTTGTACTGATGACAGGAAAATAGAAAGAGATGAGCAGAGCCAAATTATGTGTAGGAATGGATCACAGGAATCACAACAGAGACATACATGGTTAGAAAAGATCATGTGTGTCTATGGGACAAACTTAGAGCTAAAGATATGGGCAGGGCCAGAATATATGGGTATGTTCAGAGTAAGACAGGAAGAAAAGAGTAGATGTAAAACAGATCACATGTGTGGGGGGGTCACAGTTTGTCAGAAGGATATGAGTAGAGCCAGCCCAAGTGTTATTATGGATCACAAACAGTTAGACAGAATGAAATGAGCAAGGTCTATGTGGATAGTGTTCACAGAAAGCAATAATGTTCAGAGAAAGCAAGAAAGAGATGGGTAGCATTAGGCCAGATCATGAGTATGCATGGTTAAAATTAGACAAATGAATATAACCACAGTTAAGAAAACAGAAAGAATCCGGGCTTGGTGGCTCAGCCTGTAATCCCGCCTTTTGGGAGGCTGAGGTGAGTGGATTGCCTGAGCCTGCGGGTTTGAGACCCACCTGGGCAACTTGGCAAGACCTCATCTCTACAATAAATTTTTAAAAAATCAGCCAGGCGTGGTAGCACATTCCTGTAATTCCGGCTACTCAGAAGGCTGAGTCGGAAGGATAGCCGGAGCCCAGCAGGTCGAGGCTGCAATGGCTGGAAGCAGCCACTATACTCCAGTCTGGGCGACAGAGTGAGACTCCAACTCAAAAAAA
>NW_007246205.1:420476-438675 GCF_000164805.1 Carlito syrichta | reverse complement strand
AAAAAAAAAAAAAACAGGAAGAGATGGGAATGGGACAGTTCATTGGTGGGCACGTGTCACAGTAAGACAGAAAGAGGTGGACAAGCATCTATCATGTTTAGGTATGGATATCTGGAAGACGGAAAGAGATGGGCATCAGTTAGGTCATAGATAAATATATATCATTGTAATACAGAAAGGTATGGAAAAGAATGATTCATTTGTATGCATCACAGGAAGACAAAAAGAGATAGGCATTATTTACATGTTCCTGTGATCTATACCCATACACGATATACTTTTTTTCTGCTCTCTTTCAGTCTTCCTGTATTCCATAACCGCATATGATCTGCACCTCACCGATTTTTTTCTTAATGTGATCCACATCCATACATGATCAGGTTCTGCCTATGTCTTTCTGTCTAAATGTGATCCATGCCTCACAGGATCTGGATTATCCCAGAATGTGTGGATATGGATCACATGAAGACAGAATGAGATGGGGCAGGGTCCAAATCTTGTGTCAATAGGGATCACAGTAATTTAGAAGGAAGAGGTCAAGGACCTGACTATGTGTGGGTATGGATCAGAGTAAGACAGAAAGAGATGGCTCAGATTCCAAATTATAAGAGGAAATTGATTATAGTAAGGCAGATATGGGAAGGGCCAGATCATGTGTCAGCATGGATAACAGGAAGACAGTAAGAGAAGGGCAATGACAGATCATGTGTGGGGAGGAAACACAGGAAAACAGGAAGAGACATGCAGATCCAGATGATGTGAAGGTATGAATCACAGGAAGACAAATAGAGGTGGACGGGGACCAGGTATATGTTAGTATGAATTATAGCATTGTAGAAGGAGAATGGCAGGACCAGACTTTCTGTGGGCATGAAAAACAAGAAGAGACAGAGATAAATTAGCAGAGACCAGATCATTTCTGGGTAAGGACCACAGGAAGAATGAAAGAGAAGGGCAGAGACATAGTATTGCCTGTGTGGGGATTATAGTAAGAGAGAAAGATATGGGCAGCGATTATACCATATGTAGCAATGAGTCACAGTAGGACAGAAGGAAATGGGCAGAATCATATCATGTGTGGATGTGGATCATAGGAAGACTGAAATGGATGTGTAAATTTAGACCAATCAAATGTGTGGATGGACCACATTTTGACCAAAGGAGATGGGTAAGGGTCAGTCCATAGTTGGATGTGGATCATACTAAGACAGAATGATATGAGCAGCAATGATATCAAATAAGTTTGGATCATAGCATTATAGAATGAGATAGACATAGATCATGTGTGTGTGTGATGCACAGACAGAAAGTGATAGACAAGGCCAGATCATATGCAAGTGTGGATCAAAGGAAGAAATAAAGAGATGGCCATGCTAAATTATGTAAGGGTGTCATGGGTAGAGATAAACCAGATCATGTGTGTGAATGGATCCTGTATAGACTAAAAGATGAGCAAAGCCAGATCATGTATGGTTATGGATCACAGGAAGACAGAAAAAGATGAGTAGGGATGATATCATGTGTGAGTATGGATCACATTTAACAGAAAGAATAATGCAAGGTCAAATCATGTGTTGCTATGAATCACAACAGGAAAGAAAGAGATAAGTAGTTACGCTAGATCGTGATTATGTATTGGTCGCAATAAGACATAAAGTGATATGGGAAGCTAGTTCATGTGTGGGCATGGATAACAATTAAACAGAAAGAGATGGACAGGGCCAGTTAATGTGTGGGGATGGATCACAGTGAGACAGAAAGAGATAAGCGGGACCAGATTGTGTGATAATATGTAGAATTCGATCACAGAAAAATGAGCAGGGCAGATCATGTGTGGGCATGGAACACAGCAAGGCAGAAAGAGAGGTGTAGGCCAGATCATGTGTAGGTATGGATCATAGTAAGAAAGAAAAGGGTGGATAGGATAGACAAGATCAAGGATGAGTATGGAACAATCTTGAAAGAAATGGATATGAATGATATTGTGTATAGGTATGGATCACAGGAAGATAGAACAAGATAAACGGAACAAGTTTGTGTGTGGGCATGGATCACAATGAGACAGAAATAGATAGGAAGGGCCAATATAAGTGTGAGTTTGGATCATGAGAAGAAAGAAATAGATGGGGAAGGTTAGATCTGAACATATCTGTGTATGAATCACAGACAGATGGGCAGGGCCAGATTGTAAGTGGGAATGAACCCCAGGAAGATAGGCAGAGATGGGCACAGACCAGGTCATGTTTTGGTAAGGACCAGTTAAAAGGCACATGGACAAGACCATGTGTGGGTTGGAGCACAAGAAGGTAGAGATAGTGGCAGAGATTCCGTTGTTTCTGGAAATGGACTACAGAAGACAGAAAGGAAGGGCCAGAGCCAGATCCTGTGTGGGGATGGGTCACAGAAGGAAGAGCAAGATATGCAGGGTCCAGATCCTATGTGGGTAAGGATTACAGCAAACAGAAGGTGATGACCAAAGGCAGACCCTGTGTGGGTGGATCACACAAGTCAGAAGGTGATGTGAGGTACAGATCATGTAGGCCACTGTGGCTGTGAGGAGTGACTTGGGGTTTTATTGAATGCACAATGTGAAGTCAGTGCTGGCAGAGTAGTGAGATGAACATTCATTAATATAATCTCCTTTGGGCTGCTTTCTGGAGGTCGGAGTGCAGTGAGCAGCAAGGAAGACAGAAGGCCATGCAGTGTGACAAAGGTCCAAGGCACAGGTGACTGTGCTATGATGCCATGGTAGCACAAGAGACACAGGAAAGGTGTGATGCTGACTCTCATGTGCTTCTCGTGGCTTCTCACTCCACCCCCTTCTCTGCTAGAGCCTCTTGGATTGTCCAACTCCCCCAAGATTGTCCCTCTGTCACTCTGCTTGTCTCATTCTAGCATGCAGACCAGAATCATGTTCAGTATTAATCTGGGGAGGCTTTCAAATAAACAGTTCCATAACCAACAAGAACCAAAAACACATCCTAACATTTCCTTGTCTTTATGGTATCACTGAAGTGGCCACAAAGTATCAACTCCTCGTATCTCCTCTATAATGCCCCATCCCCTCCAGCTCTTACTCCCCACCACCCCCAACAGCCTTCCATGCTGTGGGCCCACTGATTAGCCTCGTCCTTGTCACATTTTCTACCTTACAGCTTTCATCCCGTAAGTTAATATCAATTATCATCTGTACATAGAAGATCATTAAATGCAGCTATGAGACAGAGAAGGCTGGTTGTCCACTAACTCAATTCTCCTAAGATGAAGAGCCCTTAGGCTAGACATGTGGCCACCCTGTTACAAGACTCCCAGAGGCTAGGAGTGGCTGGATGCAGATGTGGATGTGATGGCAGGAGTTAGAGCAACCATGGTGGGCCAGGAAAAGGAAAGTATATGCTGAGAAAAGCACAAGATGGGAGGGGTGTGGGCCCCTGATGTATGTTGGGGGAGCATCTTCAGACTCCCTACATGATGAGAAAAGAGAAAGCAATTTCCACCTTTTGGGAGCTTGTGAGATTTGGGATCTTTGTTAAAGGAGTCAAAGGCCATTGCAACTAATGCAATAAAAACATAAGGAAGGAGGAGGTGGATGTTTCACCACTCCATGCTTTCCTTTCCTCCTTACGCCCTCCAGAGGGTTTTAGTGCCCAAGACCACAGAATAAGTGGGAGGGCCAACACAGGTAGCTCAGGGCTCAGGAAGGTTTCTGAAGGATGATTTGGAAGCATAACGAGAAACAGCGGATGGCAAATCCACACTCGTGACAACACTCCTCCCACAGGGGACACATTAGTGACAAGAATCCTCCCACGGAGAAACACTCAGGATAAGACTCCTCTCACGGAGACACACTCATAACAAGATTCCTCCCATGGGAACATACTCATGAAAAGACTCCTCTTATGAGTGTCTCCCCTGCTGGTCACTGGAAATGATCAGGAGGTGCTGGGGGATGGACTGCACATCTCAAGTGGTCCTCTCAGTTGCTCCTAGCTCCATCCTGCATCCCTACCCCTCCTTCCTTAGCCCCCACAACTTACCCTGAGGTCCCCTTTGCGACCAAGGGGAGGAGGATCTTCCCTGTGGGTTCCACTCCTCATGGGACTCACTTGTGCTAATTCTTTTGGTGATTACAAGTTCCTCTCCCCTTTCGACCAACTGAAACCCTACATCCTCCATCAAAACATCCTTTCTGCCCCTAAATTCCACATGGCCCTTGTTCTGGAGGCTGAACACGGTCTATATGCTTTTCACCTCTGCTAATTCACGGCTTGTTTCAGACCAGCATTTCAGTCTCTTTATGTGTGATAAGAACACTAATCCTTTCACATAGTGTACACACATCCCAAACATCACATCATACATACTAAATACATTCCATTTCATTTGATAATAATACATAATAAAACCAGAAGAAGAAAAAGAAAAAAGTACATAAACTAAAACCTCTTTGCAAATTTTCAAGTTCTCAAGACAGCACTGTTTACCGTGGTCACCATGTGGTGGGGTAGATCTCTAGGACTTATTCATCCTGCATAACAAGATTCTCTTTGACTAACACCTCCCCACTTTCCCTCCCCCTGCTTCTGGCAGCCACCATTCTACTCTCGGAATTCCTGAGTGTGACCACTTTTTATTTCTCACAAAAGTGGTATCACGTTGTGTATGTATCTTTCTGTGTCTAACTTAATCAATTTAGCATCATGTCCTCTAGGTTAATATATGTTGTCATGGGATTTTCTTCTTTGCTGAAGTTAAACACATTTATATATTTTATGTCTTCCAACACCTAACAATGATTCTCATACATGAGTGTGAAACAACATCACCCAGAGGGCTTGTTATGAATTCCCAGGCTTCACTACCACATTCTGATTCTGTGGGCCTGTGGTGGGTCCTGAGCATTGCATTTCTAACAAGTTCCCAGGTGAAGCAGAAGCTGCTGGTCTAGGGACCAAACCTTGAGTCCCACATTGGATCTCTCAGACCTGGGCCTCACAGTACAGAAGTCACCAGTTGCGTGTGGCTAATGGACACTTGAGTGGGAACGTCTATAATGGGCTGTCCTCTAAGTGAAAAGCACACAGAGGGCTTCAAGACAGCACAAAAACAATGGGAAATATCTCTAAGAATTTTATATTAAAAACATGTTGAATAGTAAACCATTTGGATATACTAGAATAAATAAATTACTGGGGGACCTTAAAAATGGCATTTATTTATTAAAAATTGTGTATTTATTCTTACATGTTTAAACTTCAGTCACTTGCAAAATACTCTTTGTTTGATAAAATACACCTATTGAGATGCTTTTTTCACTGCTTAAAACAGTTTTTGTGCTGATCAATTTTGCCTTTGAGTATTTCTGTCATTTTTTTGTTTTGTTTTGTTTTGTTTTTTCACCTCTTCCACATTGGCAAAACGATTCCCTTTAAGGACTTTTTTCATACCGTGAAAAAAAGTCCCTAGGGGTGAGATTAGGTGAATAGAGAGAGTGGGGCATGGAGGTTATGCCATTTTTAGTCAAAAACTGCAGAACACTCAGCACGGTGTGGGCAGGTGCACTCATAAATCACCCACTATGAAATGAACAAATGAGTTGAAAGAATCTCCAAAAGAAAATTCCTTGAAGCCAAATGCAGCCTCTCACAGCAATGTCAGCTGGTACATTGATGCTAATGGCTTCCTAAAACACTTACCTAACAGTGAAAGTCTGTACTACAAGGGACTCGCTCTCCAAATGATAATTCCGGGGTTTTGGGGTCCCCCTTGTGTATTATTAAATCTATTTCATTTATGTATTTGTTCTTTTTAATGTGGCTATTGAGAAAATAAAAAAATATATATGTGAGTCACATTATCTTTCTGTTGGCTAACGGTATAACAGAAAAAAGAGGTAGGATATCAAACCGCAAACACATGACTGATAATATTAAGGAATTAATTTTTTAAATAAACTTTTAATTTGAGAATAGCTTTAGGTTCACAGAAAAGTTGCTAAAATATAGTACCTTTATACCCTTTACCCATTTTCCCCTGTTGTTACTATATCACATCAGTGTGATCCACTTGCCCTGGCTAGTGAATCAAAACTGATACATAACTATTAACTGAAGTCTGTACTTCATTCAGATTTTCTTAGTTTTTACCCAATGTCCTTTCTCTGTTTGGGATCCTATCCAGGATGCCATATCACATATAGTCATCATGTCTCCTTGGGCTCCTCTTGGCTGTGACAGTTTCTTAGACTTTCCTTGTTTTTGATGACCTTGGCAGTTTTCAGGAACACTGCTCAGATACTCTATAGAACGTTCTCCAGTTAAATGTGTCTGATGTTTTTCTCATTAGATTGGTGTTGTGGAATTTGTGGAGGAAGACCACAGAGACAATGTATCTGGGTTCCTCTGATGGAGTAGCAGCTCATGGGGCGGGGTGGGATAACTAAGGCTACTCCACTGTAACCCTTATCCTCCCAGGGTATCCCACCATGGAAGCTGGGCCACCTGAGGCAGAGGGCCAAGAGTAGGTTATCCAGTAGGTGGCCTCTGGCCCCCCGTGGCAAAAGAGCACCCAGGGGAACAAACTGAGAGGGAATGACATAGACGGGGGCACTGGCATTTTCTAGACTGATTGCATAATCCATAGTATTATAAGTAACTAAGGTTTTGAACACAGGTACAGCTCATTGACTGAAGTTGTAATGGCCTCTGGGATCTCCTTTAAGACCCTTGTAAGAAATTGGCCCTCCACTTTTAGACATCTGTTTACCATTAGAATTGGGGCAGGTTATAAAACTCAAGTATTTGGACAAATAAAGCCACAAAATTACTACAGTGACTCTTCTTCAGTAACAGATTCACACCTTCATATTACGGGTTGATGGCAAGTAAAATCAAGTCTGAGGCTTTGAACATCAATTGTTGTGTTTTTAAACTTCATTAAGATATTAAAATCTGAACACTGAAAACACAGTATTTATAAAAACACCTGCGAATTGTTCACCTGAGTACAGCATCGACATACAATCTGAAAAGAGAGAATTTTGTCTTACATAAAGAATAAAATAGATAAAGCCACCCTTTAAACAACATGTACTAGGTAAAAAAGTTACATACAAAGCACACTTGGTTTTCTAAAAAGAAAAATATATATTCTTACCCCTGGTGAATATTTTATCCACATGTATAATATATGACTAATACTGATAGCACCAATTCTCACAGCTTCTAAATGTTTCATTTGTTAAGCAATGTAGTAATAAAATAATAATGACGAACACGTTTCTCCTGAAAGTTCTAACTTTTTAGATACAGCCTAAAATGAAAGTCAGAACTAACGCATCTTTGCAAGTTTTACAGAATAAATGTCTCAGAATTAAGCCAATTAGTTAGAAACATTGCATAGGACAGAGAACATCACTGTATAAAAACCAAAGTACAGATTGTTTCTTATTTCCTGCAGAGTTAGAGAGGTATTAGTGATGGCAAGCGAGACATTTCTATTTTACAGAAAACATCTCACTAAAATATATTTTATCATTAACTCTGAGGCAGCGCAAAAGGTCACTAATTTTTTTCTAATTTTTTTTATTTTAAAGATATGGGGTACAATTCAGATTTGGTCATCATACAGGTAAAGTTTGGGTCTCCCTTTGGTCTCCACTTCACCTGGTTTGAGATCGGGTACACTTATTGATGCTATGTGCCAAAAGACTTGTGTATATGCTTTAAGTTAGAATAAATATAAATATGAAATCGTATCCACATGAAGAATAAACATACATATAAAATATATGTCTTTCGTAAAAATTTGAACGTAGGTGTTTTCATAGAGGGATATGAGCAATAAATGAATAGTGAAATATCTAAACTAAGCAAAAATATGGAAGTTTTAATATAATAAGTTTTTTAATTGTCATACTCCATCCAAACCACCCTGGTAGTGCAATATCTCTTGGATAAAATAACCATTCACTCGATCATATAATTCATCTAAAAACTGGTAAGAACACTTATGAAAGTTTATAAACTTGTTTTTTTCTAAATCTGAATAAATAAAAGATACAGTGAAATAATAACAAAAAGGAAAATAATTTATATGGCTATTCTCATTCTGGAAATTGGTAGAATGCGAATGGAACACTGCAGCATCAGACAAAATATTTGAGAAAGAAATTATATCTCTAGGTGCACTTTTAAATGCTCTTCTGAAGACACATCCTCATGGATATAATCATATAAGTTGTCAATATTTCTTTAAGTTCTTCAATGTAGTGGCCCAGCTTCACGGTGGTCCCCAGCTTCAGTCTCAAGTGTTCCAGGATCATGTCATTCATGAGCAGCAGCAGAGCCTTCTTGTCAATGTTCTACAGAGGGAAGAAACTTCTAGTGATTAATAATGCTTCCATACTCCATCAGAATGGTTAGCTCTTTGTATATGATAACCTGTAAGGCAAACTAGACAGTAGCTCATTCCAGACGAATATTCTCTGAATGTGCATCTGCTTTACGAAAACTATTAAAAATGTAATTCCTACAGTGAAACATTATTTGATAATTTATAAACTCACTTCAAATTTTAACAAAAAGAAAATTAACCCAATATCTTAAAAAAGAACTGTGTCAAACTACCTATCTTTAAATACATACTGTATGTTGAATAAATACTACATATCCATGAAAAAAGAGCAAAAACAATGAATGGGAATAAAGAATTTCAGACAGCTATTAACTTCCTGAGCAGGGCTGGGAAAAGGAGTATGTCAACATGAGTGCAAACTGTCCATGTGTTCTAGAGTGTTGTCTTTATGATGAAAACCAATTGGTTGCCTGAAGCCCATTTGATGCTAAAACTTATGACTGATTTTCAACATTTCAAAAATGGTATATCACTTCTATGGCCACTATTGCATTTGTTAGGATACACTATGAAAATATTCCTCCATAGTTATAAAGCGCCCTCCTAAAATTCCTTATCATCTTAACTGATCAACTTGTGCGCTGAGGCATATTATTTGGTATTCACAAGGTCCAGTTACAGAATAAAATTTTACTTACTCATGTGACACTATCTGAAAAGACTGGAAATCCCTTACATTACTACTTTTGTCCAACATCTTCTATACTTTTTCTACTAATTGAAGAAATTAGGACTTATAAAAGTTTGACCAATAAAGTGACTTTGTAAGTAGTCTGGCAATAGCATTAGGGTATCAGTACTGATAACTGAGCCAAATGGAATCTCTTGTTGTATTCATTAGGTATCATCACAAGAAGGTGACCCTGTGTTAGCTTGTGTTCGCCCTCTCCTAAGCATGGTCCTGGGACTGAGCTGGAGGCAAGCTGGGGGTAGGATCATTGTGTCTGTCATTACAAAGGGGAGGTACACCTGAGAGTGGAGATGCTGAATCATCATCTCTTGAGAACTTGAGGACAACTACCAGGCACTTGGATACCCACATAAAGAATAGACCACCAGCCTACATTGAAGGATAAAAGCCTCATCAAAATAATCTTTGTCCCATGTGGAAAAATCAGTTGCTAGGGTTCCCCCACAATCCACACAGTGTCCAGCTGAAGAGTCTGCAGTTATTCAAGGTCATTCAAAGGTGTTATAGCAGGAAAACCGGATCAAAAAATATATATTACATGGTGTCTGAACAGGTCGGCAAGAAGACCCGATATCTTAGGATCTTTATTGCTAGAAACAGGATCACTTCCTCTACAGACCAAGTCAAAGGGTCCTCAGAGAAGCTTTCATTCGGGACACCATAATCAGATTTTATTGGTGAGCTTGTGACTTCATTGAAGAGAAGATAAAGAAAGAGAGAGAGAGAGAAATCATACTTGACCTGATCATTATTCTGGAAGAAGAGATTTCAGGTAGGGAGTAATGGTCCCAATCCTGGAACCTTCTGTGAAGTACTTCAGCAAGGACTCAAGACGCCAAATTTCAAATCTAGTCAAAGTCTATGTAAAGATGATGTGAGGATGGCTACACAAGATGGTCCCATCTGACACCACCCCCGCCCCCCACTCATAACAATAGCAGCTTCAGAAGGTACTTAAGGTTTCAGAGATCCTAAAACAGACTGAGAAACCCAAGGCCTCTTTGGACACAGGAAATATCGCAAAAGATCTGTTACTTGGGTAAAATTTGGTTAATCTAACCTAACCTATGACTCTCTTTAAGGATTTCAAACAATTTCTCTCAATCTCTGTCTTGGACAATAAAGATTGGGTTTATTTTACTAGTTAAATGTAATGGAAATTCCACAAATTTATCATTGCTTAAATATGCTCACTTCAATCAATTAATTTCAACAACCCCATCAAATTAGTTATTTTACCAAATATTTTCCAGTATTCAGTAAGGATATTTTAAGCATCACTTTACTCATCTCTCATGAATTAATTAGTAACGTTCATTTGAAGAAACAACATTATTTTTTGCTCAACTAGGTTGGAAGCAAATTTAATATTTACTACTTCTTTCATGTTTAATTGCATAACAATTGTATTTTTGTAGAATGTTTATATGTTAAAAAATAAATATCTGAGACATGAAACAATTGAAATGCTCATACTGCAAAAGGTTTCAGCTGTACTTTTCACTAGGGTATGTTGAAATTTCTTTGTGTGCTGACAAGTATTCATTTCCTCAACCAAAGGGTTTAACTCCCTAAATTCAGTGTGTGTTTTGTAAGTAGCTAGGAAGATTTGTTTTTCTGACCAAAAGCTATCACACAATTTGGTCTTTTTGTGTGTGATTTAGCTAAAGGCATACTCTTTCTTACCTATCATCTAAACTTTTGCCATCTCAGGAGTGTTTTGAGTTATTTATCCAGGGAAAAGGTAAAGAAAAATAGAAGGTTAAAAAATTTGCTATGGAGCAGAGTTCTGGAAGTGCCATTTACCAGCTCTGTGACCCTGTGAGTGAGAGTAATAAAAGTGTCAACATCATGGGGTCATTGTGAGAGAAATGGGAAGAGCCACATTGCCTTGAGTGAAATATACACCCAATCGATGTGTCATCATTCTGAATACCACCTCAAACCAGCCCTCAAAATAGAAAACAAACAGCTTCCACTACTTGGCATCAAGGATGCTGACAGATACAGATTAAATAGTGTTGCTTGCAACATGTGCCATTTCAAGCTCACTGAAACCACAAGGGGTGTAGGGAAATGACACATGTTTGTTTTCCAGGAAAGAATGGTAATTCGTCATCTCAGGGTCATATACCAGACTGGGTTCTCCTCGGTCCAGCAAGCCTGCAGATCCTGCTCCTGAAGCTCAGTTATCCAAGATGCTGCTGGTGCTGCAAGCCCAGGGGCTGGTAAAGCAGGGTAATGAATAAGTGCCGGACATCACATCATCAGATGTATAATATGACTGGTAAAAGTGATTAGAGAGGAGACAGGAAGGCGGTGGGCTCTAGATAAGGACCTGGTCTCTAGTTCATAGTAGTCTTCATACCCCAGTTCCTTGATTGATGATTCCCGCTCCCCCTCCTGGAATTCTTCATACTCCAGCTCCCTGATTAGTGACTCTAGCTCCAGGTCCTGATATTCATCAGACTGAAATGATGCATCTACAGGGTAGCTCTGGGAATCATTTTCCCACCTTAATTGACAGAGTGGGAGGATGGACTGCAACTCTCCATTTCTATCAATTGCTGGAGTTTAAGTTGCTTAGAAAGCAGGAGTTTATAATTTTTGTATACATATCCAGGTGGCTTCTGAAATCACACAAAGCCAGCATAAATTAATGATGACTAAAAAGGGAAAAAATGAATACTATATTAATATTTACTTCTCATACAAGATAGCTTTACATTAATAAAAATATGCTTTCTTTTTTGATTATACTGGGGTGCCAAAAATGTATACACATTTTAAGAGATATTACATATGTATTATTTTTTCAAAGTTTAATTGAATTATGGTAGCAATGTGTGGTATGAAGTTTGCTCAAAAGATGGTGTTAATCTTTTGTTATTGGTATATATTGAGTATTAAATTTTCATACAATTTTTTTTTCCTTTCTTAAAATGTGTATATATTTTTGGCACCATCAGTGTGATTACTTTTTATTCATTTCAAACATTTTATTTGTATCTTATACATTACAGTTACAAACATAAAAATACTCAGTGTTTCCCATTCAACATAGTACTAGAAGTCCTAGTCTGAGCAATCAGGCAAAGAAAAGAAATAAAGCGCAGCCAGATTGGAAAAGAAGGAATTAAACTATCTCTGTATGCTGACAATATGATCTTATACCCAGAAAATTTTAGACTCCTCCAAAAGACTCCTTGACTTGGTAAGTGAATTCAGTAAACTCCCAATATACAAAATCAACACACACAAATCAGTAGCGCTGCTATACACCAATAATGACTAACCTGAGAATAAAATCAAGAACTTGATTCCATATACAACAGCTGCCAAAAAACTAAAACACTAGGAATATATTTGACCAAGGAGGTGAAAGATCTCTACAAGGCGAACTGCAAAACACTGATGAATGAAATTATAGAAGACACTAATGGAAAAACATCACATGCTCATGGATTGAAAGAATCAACATTGTTAAAATGACCATATTACCCAAAGTAATCTATAGTTTCAATGCAATCCCTATCTAACTAATTTCACAAAATTAGAGAAAACAATTCTAAAATTCATGTGGAACCAAAAAAGAGCCATAATGGCCAAAGCAATCCTAAGCAAAAAGAGCAAAGCTAGAGACATCACATCACCTGACTTCAAATTATACTAAAGGCTATAGTAATCAAAACAGCATGATGCCAATACAAGACATAGGGGTCAATGGAACAGAATAGAGAACCCAGAAATAACCCGCAACACCTACAGCCAACTGATCTTCAATAAAGCAAACAAAAGCATAAACCAGGGAAAGGACACTCTATTCAACAAATGGTGCAGTGAAAATTGTATAGCTAAATGCAGAAAAATGAAACTTGATCCCTATGCCTCACCATATACAAAAATTAACTCAATATGGATTAAAGACTTAAATATCAGACCTGAAACCATAAAAATCTTACAAGAAAACCTAGGAAAAATTACTTCAGACATTGACCTAGGCAAATCATCTATGGTTAAGACTCCAAAAGAAAATGCAACAACAACAAAAAAGTGGGACTTAATTCAACGAAAAAGCTTCTGCATAGCAAAACAAACAAACAAACAAACAAAAAACAGAGCACATAAGCAACCTACAGAATGTGATAAGATATTTACAAAATATACTTCTGACAAAGAACTAATATTCAGAATCTACAAAGAATTCAAAAACAGAATCTACAAAGAATTCAAAAAACTAATCACAAAAAGCAAATAACCCCATTGAAAGAGGGCAAATGACACAGACATCTCTCAAAAGAAGATATACAAATGTTAACAAATATTTGTAAAATGCTCAACATCACTCATAATAAGGGAAATGCAAACTAAAACCACAATGAAATACCACCTTACACCAGTTAGAATGACCATCATTAAAAAAAAAAAAGATTATGATGTGAATGCAGTGAAAAGGGAATGCTTATATACTCTTGGTGGCAGTGTAAATTAGTACAGCCTTTGTGGAAATAAGTATGGTGGCTTCTCAAAGAACTAAATGTAGATCTACCATTTGAACAGCAATCACACTACTTGGTATCTATCCAAATACACAGAAATAATTATACAAAAAAACAAAAACCCCTCTACTCATACATTTATTGTAGCATAATTCACAACCTAAATGCCCATTTCTCAGTGGATAGTGAAAATTACATACGTATATATTCATATATATATGTGAATATTATTCAGCCATTAAAAAGAATGAAATAATGCCTTGTGCAGAAACTTGGATGGAATTGGAGAGCATCATCCTAAGTGGAATAACACAAGAACAGAAAACCAAGTACCACATGTTCTTACTTATAAATAGGAGCTAAACTAAGAATCTGCAAAGGCATAAATAATGGCATAATGGACATTGGAGACTCAGAAAAGAGATGGTAAAAAGCGGGTAGGGATAAAAAAAATCAACTATCAGGTATAATGTACACAGGTGGGAGTGGTGGGTACACTTAAAACCCAGACTTCTTTGCCACTATACAATGCATTAATGTAAGCAAAAAAAATTTGCACCTCCAATAGCTATAGACATTTTTTAAAAATTGTATCATAATTTAGCAAACCTAAATTTCAGAGTTCTCCCACCAGAGTCTAGTCTCCATCTGCTGCAAGTAGAGATGTACCTTGTTAACCTATCACAGTTACTCGCTCTCTAGCAATTCTAGCTGACTGGCATCTTGACAAACCAGAGATTTAGCGTCAGGTGGAAAACATTTTTTATGACACTTACACAGTTTTGTCACAGTGATTTCACATGGCTATGATGGCTTTTGGAAATCTTTCTTTTCATGAAGTCAATCTTCTTGTCCATGTTTTGGATAGCATCATATATAACCTATTATAAGAATAGCAGGAGTGGAGCTTGGCGGCCGACAGATTAGGCTGTAAAAATCTCCGTGGAGGCAAGTGACAATAACGACTCTCTTCGAGACCCGCCTGGGCAACTTGGCGAGACCTCATCTCTACAATAAATCAAAAAATTGACCGGGTGTGGTAGCGCGTGCCTGTAGTTCCAGTTATTTGGAAGGCTGAGGTGGAAGGATCACCAGAGCCTAGCAGGTGAAGGCCACTGCACTCCAGTCTGGGCGATAGAGTGAGACTCCAACTCAAAAAACAAAACAAAACGACTCTCCATGTGAGTAGGCGGGTGCTGGTGGGGACATGAAAATTCGTCTGAGGGGGTACTCGACTGCATGCACCCAGGTCCCCCCTCTGAGGGCGACTGCAAGCCCCCATCACCCTGAAATTAGAGTTCAGCTCCCAAGATCGCTAAAGAAACGTCTGCTGCCTGCGGGGAATGCACCTGAGAAAAGCCTGCTGAATCCAGCTGATTTCCAGCACCTGGCACCTGGCGCACACCATCACCTGGCATACCGAACCCGCTGGAGCGCAGAATTTGATTATTGGAGAGAGCGTATCAGGGGAATCTGGAAAGAATACATGCCTGGTGAGGAGTCGCCCACCGCAGCCATTTTCCAGGCAGAAATTTGCATTGCTCCTCCCAGCTGGCCGCCCAACTTCCAACTTGTTGCCTAAGAGACAGGACAAACTATTGCTCCAGGCACTCCCTTACCATTGAAGTAGGAGGGAGACCTAACAAGGTGCTGGAAGGGGCTGCGGATGGAGCCCAGAGATCCAATCTCTGTGAATGGCAGATCAACTACTCAGGGCTGGGTTGTGGTCCAAAGGAAATATCCTGAGAGCACAAACTTCAGAGGGAGCTGACAAGTGCTGAGTTCTGGACACACCCTTTGTCTCCTGGCTGGATCCAGGCCTACCCTGGTCCAGCTGTGAGGCAAAGGGTGTGGCCAGAAAAGGATGAGGAAGAACTCCAAAGAGATTGGTGGTGAGTCTGAGCTGACCCAAACCCCCTCCTACCCAGCAATCCTCTGAATGTCAGACCCACATAGCTGGGCCATGACTGAGAGGGGCAAATCCAGACAGAGCTTGGACATCAGTTGCAATAGGAGAACCCCATTCCATGATAGACCTGGCTGGGGCAGCCTCATGAGAGTACATACCTGGGGAAGAGACTATCCAGTATATCCCCAACAGAGATCTCCCTGACCATAGGAGACTGGGAGGGGAGGACTGCAGCCCCACCCACCTCCACTGCCCCTCCTCCTTCCCTGCTTCCTTCCCTGAGGAGAGAGTGAAAGAGGTGGCTCTGAAGGAGAGATCTGATTAGAGGAACAATTACAGAGCCTGCCACAAGAGGACAGGTTTTTTTGTCTTTTTGTTTTTTGTTTTGTTCTGCATTTTTTTACTTTCAATTTTTTTTAATTTTAAAAATTTTCTGACTGTTAGTTCATCTATTTTTAAAATATTTTTTCTTTGTGCATGAATGTGTAAGTGAGGCTTTGACCTGCATACCCCTCAAAACAATTTTTTTTCTTTTCTTTCTCCATTTCTTTCTGCTTTTATTTGTCATTCTCTGTTTATGTGTGTATGTGAATGATTGAGTGTTCATTTTTTGATTTTGTTGTTGGTTTTTGCTCTTTTGTTCTTCTGAGGGTTTTTTATATTCATTTTTTATAATTTAAGGAGTGTGTCAATATATGTGGGAGGGTTCCAACTAAATCCCCCCTTTTTACTCTCTCTTTTTCTTTTTTATTATTCTCCCCCCTTCAGTCTTTTTGTCTTTCTTCTCTATTCACTTTGTGCTAGGCATGTGTGTGAGTGTTTAGTTTTCTTGGGGTTTTTCTGTTGTTGTGGTTTGTTATGTCTCACTTTGTTGTTATTGCAGATTGTTTTGTAGTGTGGGTTGGTTTCTGCCTTGCATCATCATATGGAGTGGTGGTGGGGAGTGAATCTTAGGGAAAACATACCACAATAAGTGAACATTTTAATTTGTAAGTAGCACCTGACTCCTAACACCCCATCCCCCATTTTACTTGGATTTCAAAAACTACAAGAGACACCAAACTTCCTATCCACCATCCTATTTCAAAATAGAACAAATCCAGAACCCAGATCAGGAAAGAATAGAGAACTGAGCAAACATCAGGAGGGAAAGCCTCTCCCACTGAAACTGAATAACAGAACTAAAGAAAAAAACAAGAGATCTTTCACAAATATGGAAAAGTCAAAGGAAGACCTCAGGCAATTCCAAGTCTACCAAAGACAAAACTCCTGAGAAATCAGACTTTGGTGCCCAAACAATGGAGGTCACCAACAACTGACCCCAGAATACAACAGGGATCAGGGAATGGTTGGAAAGAGTGAATTAGACACAAGAAAGACAA
This sequence comes from Carlito syrichta, assembly GCF_000164805.1. Taxonomy (NCBI): domain Eukaryota; kingdom Metazoa; phylum Chordata; class Mammalia; order Primates; family Tarsiidae; genus Carlito; species Carlito syrichta. The sequence continues at coordinate 421,776 of NW_007246205.1, read as the reverse complement.
GATGCAACACTGAAAGAACTTGTAACAGAGATTCTGGCAATAAAAAATTTCATTCAGGAAACAAATAACAAGATGACAAGCATGGAAAGCAGAATTAATCTAGCTGAAGAAAGAATCTCAGAACTTGAAGACCAGAACATGGAATTAACCCAATCTGTAAAAAATATAGAAAGACTCAGAAAGAAAGAACAAAGCCTACAAGAGATGTGTGTTTATATCAAGAGGCCAAACCTGCACCTGATTGGTATCCCAGAAGAAGAAAAGGAAAATGAGAACAACTTGGAGCAAGTATTCCAGGAAGTAATACAAGAAAACTTTCCCCATCTCAACAGAGATGTGATCAACCAAGCACAAGAGATACAGAGAAAACCCACAAGACATCAAATGAGAAGACCAACCCCTAGTCACATAGCAATTCAGCTACACAAAGTAGGCACAAAAGAAAAAGTCCTAAAGACAGCAAGAGACAAAGGTCAGACTACCTATCAGGGAAAACCAATTAGAATAGCAGCAGAGCTATCAGCAGAAACACTGCAAGCAAGAAGGGATTGGAGCCCTATATTCAAAGTCCTCAAAGAAAAACAATTTCAACCAAGAATTTTCTATCCAGTCAAGTTCAGCTTCATCAGCGATGGAGAATTAAAATCCTTCCCAGACATCCAATCCCTAAGAGATTATGCAGCTTCCAGACCAGCTCTACATTAGACACTTAAAAGGGTATTAAGCATGGAAGAAAGAAAAAAAAAGAATGATCACACATTTCGCAAGAGAACAGCAGAGCACAGAATCTACAGAGAGTACAGCACAACAAGAAACTTGAAAACAAGCCGGGCTCGATGGCTCAGCCTGTAATCCCACACCTTTGGGAGGCTGAGGTGAGTGGATTGCCTGAGTCCGCGGGTTCGAAACCTGCCTGGGCAGTGAGACCTCATCTCTATAATAAATCAAAAAAAATCAGCCGGGCGTGGTAGCACATGCCCATAATTCCGGCTACTTGGAAGGCTGAGGCGGAAGGATCACCAGAGCCCAGCAGGTCGATGCTACAGTGGCCAGGAGCGGCCACTGCACTCCAGTCTGGGCGACAGAGTGAGACTCCAACTCAAAAAAAAAAAGAAAGAAACTTGAAAGCACACACATACATTAACCCCAAAGTCAAAAGAAAACAAGCAAACAAAGAAAAACTTTACAAGGACCTCATGACAGGGATAAGCAATCACACTCCAAAAATCAACCTGAATGTGAATGGACTAAATGCACCACTGAAAAGACACAGAATGGTGGACTGGATAAGAAACCATGA
>NW_007246205.1:419907-420456 GCF_000164805.1 Carlito syrichta | reverse complement strand
TCAATCTATCAACAAGAAATATCCATCCTAAACATATATGCACCCAACACAGGAGTACCAGCATTTATAAAGCAACTACTAAATAAACTAAAAAAAATTGACTCTAACATTATTATAGCAGGGGACTTGAATACCCCCACTGACATCCCTAGGTAGATCATCGAGGCAAAAAATCAACAAGGAGATCCAGAACCTAAATTTGGCACTTGACCAAATGAACTTAGTAGATACCTACAGACTATTCCACCCAACAACCACAGAATATACATTCTACTCATCACCACATGGAACATATTCCAAGATCAATTACATCCTTGGCCATAAATCAAGCATAAACAAACTCCATAAGGTTGAAATTCTGTCATGCACATTCTCACACCATGGAATAAAAATAAATATCAAAACAAACAATATTTCCCCAAAGCCCACAAAGACATGGACACTAAACAGCATGATACTGAACAACGAATGGGTCAACACTGAAATCAGAGAAGAAATTGAAAGATTCCTGGAAACAAATGAAAATAAAGAAACATCTTACCAAAACCT
>NW_007246205.1:417207-419601 GCF_000164805.1 Carlito syrichta | reverse complement strand
AAATACAAAAGATCAAATCACAACTGACCCCGAAGAAATACAAAGGATTATCAGAGATTACTATGTACACCTATATGGAAACAAACTTGATAACCTAGATGAAATGGAGGACTTTCTGACATCACACAACCTCCCTGTGTTAAAATAAGAAGACACTGAGGCACTAAATAGACCAATAACAACCCAGGAAATTGACTCTGTCATATGAAAACTACTTACCAAAAAAAGCCCTGGACCAGATGACTTTCCAGCAAAATTTTACAAAACGTATAAGGAGGAGCAGATACCAATCCTACTGAAAGTATTCCAGGCAATTGAGAAAGATGGAATTCTCCCCAAGTCATTCTACGAAGCTAACATCATACTGATAACCAAACTGAATAAAGATCCAACAAAGAAAGAGACCTACAGGCCAATATCCCTTATGAACATAGGTGTAAAAATCCTCAACAAGATTCTAGCAAGTCAGATCCAAAAACATCTCAAATATCATCCATGACCAAGTAGGCTTCATCCCCAGGATGCAGGGCTGGTTCAACATTCGTTCACAAGACCATAAATGCCATTAAATACATAAACAGATGTAAAAGCAAGAACCACGTGATTATCTCATTAGATGCAGAAAAAACTTTTGATAAAATCCAGCATCTCTTCTTGATAAAAACCCTTAAATACCTAGGTATAGAAGGAACATACCTCAAAATAGTAAGCACCATCTATGACAAACCCACAATGAACATATTGCTAAATGGACAGAAATTAGAATCATTTCCCCTGAAAAGTGGAACAAGACAAGACTGCCCACTCTCACCCCTCTTGTTCAATATTGTGTTGGAAGTTCTAGCTCAGGCAATTAGACAAGAGAAGGAAATTAGGGGTATCCAAATAGAAAAAGAGGAAATCAAGTTATCCCTCTTTGCTGATGATATGATCCTATACCTTGAAAATCCAAAAGAATCTATCAGAAACCTGCTTGCACTGATAAAGGACTTTGGCATAGTCTTTAGGTACAAAATAAATATGCAAAAATCACTTACATTTCTATACACCAACAACAAACAGGCAGTGACCCAGATAAAAAGCACAATCTCATTCACAATAGCCACAAAAAAATGAAATACCTCAGCCTCTTCCAAACCAGAGAAGTGAAAGACCTTTACAATGAGAACTGCAAAACACTGCTCAAAGAAATCCGAGAAGACACAAACAAATGGAAAAATATTCCATGTTCATGGATAAGAAGAATCTACATTGTTAAAACATCCACCCATTACCACAGGCAATCTACAGATTCAATGCAATATCCATTCAGTTACCAATACCATTCTTCTCAGACCTGGAAATGACAATACAGAAATTCATATGGAAACATAAATGACCACGAATAGCCAAAAGAAACAAAGCAAGAGGTATCACACTTCCAGATTTCAAAGTCTACTATAAGGCTGCAGTAATCAAAACAATCTGGAATTGGTACAGGAACAGGCACATAGACCAGTGGAACAGGATAGAAATTCCAGAAGCAAAGCCTCAATTCCTCGACCAACTCATCTTTGACAAAGCCTCCAACAATGACCACTGGGGAGAGGAGAACCTATTCAGTAAATGCCACTGGGAAAACTGTCTGACCACATGCAGAAGATTGAAACAGGACCCCTACCTGTCACCATACACAAAAATTAACTCTACATGGATGAAAGATCTAAACCTAAAACCTCAAACTATAAGAATCTTAGAATGTGCAGGAGACACCCTTATGGAAATTGGAACTGGGAATCAATTTCTATTCAGAACCCTAAAGGTCAATACCTTAAGAAATAAGATAGACAAGTGGGACCTCATCAAACTAATGAGCTCCTGCAAAGCAAAAGAAACCATCAAGAGAGCAGGAAGACAGCCCACAGAATGGGAAAAAAAAATATTTGCCAAGGCCTAACATCTAGTATCTACAAGGAACTCAAATGCACCAAAAGAAAAAAAAAAACAAATAGCCCCTTTAAAAAGTGGGCAAAAGACATGAATAGACACTTCTCAAAAGAAGCTATATGGGCAGTCAACAGACACATGAAAAAGTGCTCAGCCTCACTCATCATCAGAGAAATGCAAATCAAAACCACATTGAGATACCACCTAACCCCTGTAAGAATGGCCATCATTAATAAAACAAACAACAACAGATGCTGGCAAGGATGCAGAGAAAAACAAATGCTTCTACATGGCTGGTGGGAATGCAGACTAGTACAACCTCTTTGGAAGACAGTGTGGTGATTTCTGAAAGAACTAGAAATTGACCTTCCATGTGACCCAGCAATTCCCTTATTGGGAATATACCCGGAGGAACTCAAATCATTCTACAAAAAAGATACCTGCACACATATGTTTGTTGCAGCTCTG